>NC_041392.1:168429626-168446984 GCF_002162155.2 Triticum dicoccoides
GGTAACCCTCCGACACTCCGGTTTTCTCCGAAATCACCCGGAACACTTCCGATGTCCGAATATAGCCATCCAATATATCAATATTTATGTCTCGACCATTTCGAGACTCCTCGACATGTCCGTGATCATATCCGGGACTCCGAACTAACTTTGGTACATCAAAACACATAAACTCATAATACCGATCATTAAGCGTGCGGACCCTACGGGTTCGAGAACTATGTAGACATGACCGAGACATGTCTCCGGTCAATAACCAATAGCGTAACCTGGATGTTCATATTGGTTCCCACATATTCTACGAAGATCTTTATCGGTCAAACCGCATAACAACATATGTTGTTCCTTTTGTGATCGGTATGTTACTTGCCCAAGATTCAATCGTCGGTATCTCAATACCTAGTTCAATCTCGTTACCAGAAAGTCTCTTTACTCGTTCCGTAATGCATCATCCCGCAACTAACTCATTAGTCACATTGCTTGCAAGGCTTATAGTGTTGTGCATTACCGAGAGGGCCCAGAGATACCTCTCCGACAATCGGAGTGACAAATCCTAATCTCGATCTATGCCAACTCAACAAACACCATCAGAGACACCTGTAGAGCACCTTTATAATCACCCAGTTACGTTGTGACGTTTGGTAGCACACAAAGTGTTCCTCCGATATTCGGGAGTTGCATGATCTCATAGTCATAGGAACATCTATAAGTTATGGAGAAAGCAATAGCAACAAACTAAACGATCATCGTGCTAAGCTAACGGATGGGTCAAGTCAATCACATCAGTCTCTTACGATGTGATCCCGTTAATCAAATGACAACTCATGTCTATGGTTAGGAAACATAACCATCATTGATTCAATGAGCTAGTCAAGTAGAGGCATACTAGTGACATTCTGTTTGTCTATGTATTCACACATGTACTAAGTTTCTGGTTAATACAATTCTAGCATGAATAATAAACATTTATCATGATATAAGGAAATGTAAATAACAACTTTATTATTGCCTCTAGGGCATATTTCCTTCAGTCTCCCACTTGCACTAGAGTCAATAGTCTAGATTACATTGTAATGATTCTAACACCCATGGAGTCTTGGTGTTGATAATGTTTTGCTCGTGAGAGAGGCTCAGTCAACGGGTCTGCAACATTCAGATATGTATGTATCTTGCAAATCTCTATGTCTCCCTCCTTGATTTGATCGCGGATGGAATTGAAGCGTCTCTTGATGTGCTTAGTTCTCTTGTGAAATCTGGATTCCTTTTCCAAGGCAATTGCACAAGTATTGTCACAAAAGATTTTCATTGGACCCGAAGCACTAGGTATGACACCTAGATCGGATATGAACTCCTTCATCCAGACTCCATCATTCGTTGCTTCCAAAACAGCTATGTATTCCGCTTCACACGTAGATCCCGCCAAGACGCTCTACTTGGAACTGCACCAACTGACAGCTCCACCATTTAATAAAAACACGTATTCGGTTTGTGACTTAGAGTCATCCGGATTAGTGTCAAAGCTTGCATCGACATAACCGTTTACGACGAGCTCTTTGTCACCTCCATATACGAGAAACATATCCTTAGTCCTTTTCAGGTATTTCAGGATGTTCTTGACCGCTGTCTAGTGATCCACTCCTGGATTACTTTGGTACCTCCCTGCTAAACCGATAGCAAGGCACACATCAGGTCTGGTACACAGCATAGCATACATGATAGAGCCTATGGCTGAAGCATAGGGAACACCTTTCATTTTCTGTCTATCTTCTGCTGGGGTCAGGCATTGAGTCTGACTCAACTTCACACCTTGTAGCACAAGCAAGAACCCTTCATTTGCTTGATCCATTTTGAACTTCTTCAAAACTTTATCAAGGTACGTGCTTTGTGAAAGTCCTATTAAGCATCTTGATCTATCTCTATAGATCTTGATGCCCAATATATAAGCAGCTTCACCGAGGTCTTTCATCGAAAAATTATTATTCAAATATCCTTTTATGCTATTCAGAAATTTAGTATCATTTCCGATCAACAATATGTCATCTACATATAATATCAGAAATGCTACAGAGCTCCCACTCACTTTCTCGTAAATACAGGCTTCTCCAAAAGTCTGTATAAAACCATATGCTTTGATCACACTATCAAAGCATATATTCCAACTCCGAGAGGCTTGCACCAGTCCATAAATGGATCGCTCGAGCTTGCACACTTTGTAAGCACCTTTTGGATCGACAAAACCTTCCGGTTGCATCATATACAACTCTTCTTTAAGATATCCATTAAGGAATGCAATTTTGACATCCATTTTCCAAATTTCATAATCATAAAATGCGGCAATTGCTAACATGATTCAGACGGACTTAAGCATCGCTACGGGTGAGAAGGTCTCATCGTAGTCAACTCCTTGAAGTTGTTGAAAACCTTTTGCAACAAGTCGAGCTTTGTAGATAGTAATATTACTGCCGGTGTTAGTCTTCTTCTTGAAGATCCATTTATTCTCTATGGCCTGCCGATCATCAGGCAAGTCAACCAAAGTCCACACTTTGTTCTCATACATGGATCCATCTCAGATTTCATGGCCTCAAGCCATTTTGCAGAATCTGGGCTCATCATCACTTCCTCATAGTTCGTAGGTTCATCATGGTCAAGTAACATGACTTCCAGAACAAGATTACCGTACCACTCTGGTGCGAATCTTACTCTGGTTGACCTACGAGGTTCGGTATTAACTTGATCAGAAGTTTCATGATCATCATTAGCTTCCTCAGTTACTGGTGTAGGAATCACTGGAACTGATTTCAGTGATGAACTACTTTCCAATAAGGGAGAAGGTACAATTACCTCGTCAAGTTCTACTTTCCTCCCACTCACTTCTTTCAAGAGAAACTCCTTCTCTAGAAAGGATCCATTCTTAGCAATGAATATCTTGCCTTCGGATCTGTGATAGAAGGTGTACCCAATAGTCTCCTTTGGGTATCCTATGAAGACACATTTCTCCGATTTGGGTTTAAGTTTATCAGGTTGAAGCTTTTTCACATAAGCATCGCAGCCCCAAACTTTAAGAAACGACAACTTGGGTTTCTTGCCAAACCACAGTTCATAAGGTGTCGTCTCAACGGATTTAGATGGTGCCCTATTTAACGTGAATACAGTCGTCTCTAAAGCAAAACACCAAAATGATAGCGGTAAATCAGTGAGAGACACCATAGATCACATCATATCTAATAAAGTGCGGTTACGACATTCGAACACACCATTACGTTGTGGTGTTCCAGGTGGCGTGAGTTGCGAAACTATTCCAAATTGTTTCAAATGAAGTCCAAACTCATAACTCAAATATTCACCTCCACGATGAGATCGTAGAAACTTGATTTTCTTGTTACGATGATTTTCCACTTCACTCTGAAATTCTTTGAACTTTTCAAATGTTTCAGACTTATGTTTCATTAAGTAGATATACCCATATCTGCTCAAATCATCTGTGAAGATGAGAAAATAATGATATTCGCCGCGAGCTTCAATGTTCATTGGACCACATACATCAGTATGTATGATTTCCAATAACTCTGTTGCTCGCTCAATTGTTCCGGATAACAGAGTTTTAGTCATCTTGCCCATGAGGCATGGTTTGCAAGTACCAAGTGATTCATAATCAAGTGATTCCAGAAATCCATAAGAATGGAGTTTCTTCATGCGCTTTACACCAATATGACCTAAACGGCAGTGCCAAAAAAATGTTGCACTATCATTATCAACTCTGCATCTTTTGTTTTCAATACTATGAACATGTGTATCGCTACTATCAAGATTTAGTAAAAGTAGACCACTCATCAAGGGTGCATGACCATAAAAGATATTACTCATATAAATAGAACAACCATTATTCTCTGATTTAAATGAATAACCGTCTCGCATCAAACAAGATTCAGATATAATGTTCATGCTCAACGCTGGCACCAAATATCAATTATTTAGGTCTAAAACTAATCCCGAAGGTAGATGTAGAGGCAGTGTGCCGACGACGATCACATCGACTTTCGAACCATTTCCCACATGCATCGTCACCTCTTCCTTAGCCAATCTTCGCTTAATCCATAGCCCCTGTTTCGAGTTGCAAATGTTATGTAACATCCCAAATTTTCAATTTGGAATGTTATACATTAACTCAAGGACCCACGGAGAGAGTTGGGGATTTCGTTATTTTCATATTTGAGTTCTCTCAAATTTTGAGAATAGGATCATTTGATTTTACTTATTTTATCATCAATTATTTCTATTACAAAAATATGAGAGAGGGAATAAAATGACTTTCCCAAAATTTAGAAATATTGAGGATTTAATAAAAAAATCAAATAAGATTTTATTTCGGAGTTTTTCGGTGTTTTATTTGAATTTAGGAAAAATGTGCGTTTTTCAAAATTTCATTTAGGTCCCAGATAAATGTTCACCTTGTGAGGCTTGATTTTAGAAGCCCGTGAAAATTTATTTCGGAATTTTTTGAGTCCGTTTAGTATTTTTTTTATTTTTCTTCCTAGCGGAATATTTTTTTTTAAAAACGATCCGACCTAACGGGCCGTGTCCGACTAGGACTCCGGCCCGACCTCACAATATAAGCCGGCCCAGCCCCCCGGGGAGAAACCCTAGCCAACCCGCCACCCCGCGCCGCCCGCCCGCGCCGCTACCACGCCGCCGCGGCCAGGCCGCCTCCCTGCGCCGCCGCCGCCGTCGGACGTCGTCGCCGCCGCCGCCGCCGAGGTTCGCCGCCGCCTCGACTTCCGTGCCTCGGTTTTTTTAAAAGTAGATTGGTTTTTTTAGATTCGGTTTTTTTAAATAGATCGGTTTTTCCAGTTTATTTAATTAGCGAGCGTTCGTCCGTTCGTTTGTTCTAGCGAGCGTTCGTCGTTTTTCTTTTTCTCGGATTAAATCCGCGATTTTTTCAGATCGTGATTCCTGATCCGATTTTCTTTTTAGTATAACTTTTCGCTCGTTTATCGGAATCAGGCGATTCAAGCGCCTGGAGTTTCGCCTCGAAACCCTCTATCCGTTTAACCAACTTAAACAAGATTTTGCTACCGTAAAATTTGCTGTAGATCCAGATTACTAGAGCGAAGTTGTGTTCTTTCGCCTTTTGACTTTCGTTGCTTTGTTCGATTTGATTCTTTTTGCCAACCGGAGTTCTTAAGTTGAACCTTCTGGTTAGATCTCTTATTTGAGTTTTACCTGTGCATTAGATGAGTACTTATTGTATGCTTGTTTGCTTGTCTGCGATAGAATACCCGGAGTGCGCCGCTTGTTACTTCGAATCTCTAGGCTTCGCGGATCATCAGCAAGGCAAGTAACACTTTGATCATACCTTTTCTACTACCCAGTTTTATTGCATTAGATCAACCCTCACACATTGCATGGTTAGGATCTAATTAAATTGTGGGATGGGAAGTAGATGAGGTAGTACCTATTACCTGTTTATTATCAAACCTTTGAGAGTTACTTCTGTGTTTGCTTATTATGCCATGCTATGCTAGTAGACGTGGATTGGGTGAGTGATATCCATGACAGATGTGAGTTTGTTAATTAATGGTTTATCTAAGGTGGCAACTTAAACACACATCTGGGTGGATTGAGGCACCTGGGTATTCCAGGACTTGCCTGCTTTCTTTTGGACCGCCACCCAGGCTCAAAGGGATCATGAGACTATTCATACTAGAAACTTCCGTGTGCAGCCACAAGCTTTTATGGGCTCTAGCATAGTTGAATAAGTCGTGCGAACTCTTACAATGGTAGACTAGCAGATGTAGGGGATGTAGGTTGGTACGGTCTACCCGATCGTAAGGTGCTAGCGCTTCTGAAAGACTATGTCTCGGTCATCCGTCTTCTCAAACACCATGTAGTGCGAGAAACCAAACGGAGGCGATCGAGTATTGTGGGGAAAAGTGCGCAAACCTCTGCAGAGTGTAATAAACTAATCATGGTTAGCCATGTCCCCGGTTATGGACATCTTGAGTATCTATTACTTGGATTATCATGTGAATCTCAACATGTTACTCTAAATTAATTTTGTTGGGTTTGTTTAAATGATGATTACTTTAATTGGGATTGAGAATGCTGTCAACCATTCTCAATGTTTAACAACCACCATGATAGTTAAATAAATTTATTCCTTTGAAGTAGGGAAAAAATTGGTTTTACGCAAAACTGTAACCATAGAGCTTTCCACCAGCCAAATATGCATGTAGTATAGCTGTTTCATTCCTTTACTCTCTATGTGTTACATTGCTAGCATATTCCATGTGTTGACCCGTTTCGGGCTGCAACGTTAATGTTGCAGACTTTTCAGACGACGATTAAGGAGTTTTAGGTCGTGGTTCTATACTCAGTGATGCTGTTGGAGTTGATGGACTCACTTATCTTCCAAGCCTTCCGCTGTTATCGTTATTAGATGGCCTTAAGCCATATTTATTGTAATAAGTTCTCTTTTCAGACACTCGATGTAATAAGTGTGTGATTGCTACTCTGCTATAAATCCTCCAAGTATTGTGTGGTGTTAGCATTACTGATCTAGGGATGACACCGGAGCACAAAGATCAGACTGTTTGAGGTCTGGTCGCTACAGAGATGGTATCAGAGCACACGCTGACTGTAGGACACGACCACTAAGCTAAAAGACCTAGATCACTATTCACTCTCTTCTCTTCTGACCTCTCATCTTTTCTACTCTTTATGATGGCGGATGCAAGAAACAAGTTCACACAACTGGATGAAGATACACCCTTTGGACGTCACTTGAAGGAAGTCACTAGATACCTGAACATAAGAGTACCAAGCTTCACCGGAACCTACAACGCCACTTTACCTAAAGAAGAGCGCTGGATGATTCAAGTTCAAGTTCCAGGAAGGACGTTCATGCCAGTCACTGAGTCCATAGAGTTTTCTTTTGATGCACCAACTTAGAGTCTAGGACAGAGCATGGCAGCTCACATCGCCATGGGACGCATTGGAGAAGTCTACCGCAAGGATCTCAAGGATACTATCTACCAGATTTGTGGGCACCGAGATGAGCACTAGGAGATGATCAGCACCAGGAAGGATAGATCAATTGCAGTTTTTATCCAGGAGCAAAACCAGCACATTCGACGACAGGAGAACCAGATGCACGCCGACATGATAGATCTGAAGAAGGCTAAGACTAGAATCAAGGAACTGGAGGAAAAACTCAAGGCTACACGTGAATGTTATGAAGAGGAAATTGAAGTATTGGTGGAGAAGAATGACGACCTGATCAAGAAGATTGGAATATTTATGGGAGGCCCTGTGCCAGTAGATGAAGACGAAGAATCCAAGGAGATTAGCCCGGAAGACTACATCATCATCGATGGCACCGACTCGGAACAAGATAGTAGCGATGATGATTATGCTGATGAAGCTGGAGCAGATATCATGGAGTCTGCAACCGAAGAATATTTCTAGTAGACCACCTCATCAGTAGTAGTAGTCCACCATGTAAATATAGTAGTCCGAGCACTTTTGCGATAGTTAGATCGATTGTATGCCCTTGTTTGATTGAATGAAGTGAATTATTTGCTTTTGCCTCATGTGCATATGGGTAGTGTTTTCTCTTTAGACCCCCTCTATTCTTACATCTCATCTTTTCTAAACCCTCAGATGCCTCCGAGACGTGACCCCGGATTTGCCTTTCCACCGAAGCTCACTCAGTTGATCCAGCAGCAGAACACATTGATGCAGTTGCTAGTCCAGAATCAGAATCAAGGGAACAACAACAACAACCCACCACCACCACCACCTGTTGATCACTTAGCCCGTTTTTTAGGCTGAATCCGCCGGTGTTTTCCAGTAGCACCGAGCCGATAGTAGCAGATGATTGGCTCCACAAGACAGCTAGGGAGTTGACCACAACAGGATGCACAGATGTGGAGAAGGTGAAGTTTGCCGCACATCAGTTAGAAGGACCCGCAGCATCATGGTGGGAGAATTTCACAGCCACTTTCCCAGTTGACACTGTCACATGGGACCAGTTTCAGCAGGCTTTTCGTACTGCACATGTTTCAGGAGGAGCTATGGCCATGAAGAAGCGTGAGTTTCGCAACTTATGTCAAGGAGGATGGACAGTTGGCCAGTATGTGGAGGACTTTAGTAAGTTAGCACGTTATGCCCCATATGACGTTGCTACGTATGCAGCTAAGCAGGAGAAGTTTCTGGAAGGACTGAATGATGAGTTGAGCATGCAGTTGATGGTAGCAACCTTCAAAAACTACCAGGAGTTGGTAGATCGTGCTCTTAAGATTGAAGGGAAGCATTAGCAAATTAAGAATCGCAAGAGGAAGTATGGACAAGGAAAGTATTGTTCTGGAGCTCAGCAGAAGCCACGTTTTACCCCTAGACCAGGAGGACATTTCCACCATACCCATGGAGGAGGTAGCTCGCACAATCACAATGGCACCAGGAATGGTAATGGGAATGGAGGAAGAAACGGCCAGAATCGCACCAACCCATCAACCCCAGCCAAGGACCTGATCCAAGTCACTTGCTATAAGTGTTCCAAGACCGGACATTATGCCAATGAGTGCCCTGAAATACAAAATGGAAATGGCAATGGAAGCTCTGGGAAGAAGCCAAACCCTTTCAACAGGGGACAGGTGAACCACGTTAGCGTGGAGGAGGTTGAAGCTCAGCCCGATGCAGTAATAGGTAAGTTTTTGGTTAAGTCATTTACTGCACTCGTTCTTTTTGATACTGGTGCATCGCATTCATACATCTCAAGGGGATTTGTGGATAAGTATAACCTATCAACCGAAGCCCTTAGGTCACCCATGTTAGTAACCTCGCCTGGAGCAGAGTATGTGGCTAGTCTATGGTGTGATCGGTTACCATTAAGGATTGGTAACTATGTTTTTCCCTCAGACCTAATAGTAGTGGAATCTCAAGGATTGGATGTGATATTAGGCATGGATTGGTTATCAAAGTATGAAGGGAATATTGAATGTGCTAGTAAGTCAATTTTTCTTACCACACCAGAAGGGAGAAGGATCAAGTATGTATCCTGACATGTGTCAAGGAGGACTCAAGTAAATTGCTTAATAGGAGTTATGCAGGAGGAAGTACCAGTGGTAAGGGATTTTCCCGATGTATTTCCGGAAGAGTTGCCAGGCATGCCACCGGATAGAGATATTGAGTTTTTGATTGAGCTATTGCCAGGCACAGGGCCAATATCAAAGAGACCATATAGGATGCCAGCAAAGGATTTGGTAGAAATTAAGAAGCAGATTAAGGAGTTACTGGATAAAGGATATATCGCCCAAGTTCTTCGCCTTGGGGATCGCCAGTACTTCTAGTGGAGAAGAAGGATGGATCGTTAAGGATGGTTGTTGATTATCGAGGATTGAACGAAGTAACGATCAAGAACAAGTACCCACTACCAATGATTAATGATCTGTTTGATCGATTGCAAGGAGCTAAGGTATTTTCCAAGATCGATTTGCGATCAGGATACCACCAGTTGAAGATTCGAGAACAGGATATTCCAAAGACAGCTTTTACCACCAGGTATGGGTTGTACGAGTATACCGTTATGTCATTTGGTCTGACTAACGCACCTGCCTATTTTATGAACATGATGAACAAAGTGTTTATGGAGTTTTTGGATAAGTTCGTCATAGTGTTCATTGATGATATCCTGGTTTATTCGAAGAATGAAGAGGAGCATAAGGAGCATTTGCGCTTGGTACTTGGAAAGCTTAGAGAACATCAATTATATGCCAAGTTCAGCAAATGTGAGTTTTGGTTGAAGGAAGTAGGATTTCTCGGACACGTTATATCTGGAGAAGGTATAGCAGTAGATCCCGCTAAAGTTGAAACCGTGACCAAGTGGGAAGCCCCAACAACAGTTGGAGAGATCCGGAGTTTTCTTGGACTCGCAGGATACTACCGGAGATTTATTTAAAATTTCTCAAAGATTGCGAAGCCTATGACGGAGTTATTAAAGAAAGATACCAAGTTCATATGGACGGAGGAATGTGAGGCTAGTTTCCAGGAGTTGAAGAAACGCTTGGTTACCTCACCAGTGTTGATTTTGCCAGACCAGACCAAAGATTATGAGGTGTATTGCGACGCTTCACGTCGAGGACTTGGAGCAGTGCTTATGCAGGAAGGGAGAGTTGTTTCATATGCCTCAAGACAACTGAAGCCTCATGAGTTAAATTATGCTATGCATGATTTGGAGTTAGCAGCCGTAGTGCATGCATTGAAAACATGGAGACATTTCATCATTGGGAATCATTGTGAGGTGTACACGGATCATAAGAGTTTGAAGTACATTTTCACACAGAAGGAGTTGAATCTCAGACAAAGGAGATGGTTGGAGCTTATCAAGGATTATGATATGAAATTTCATTATCACCCCGGAAAGGCTAATGTAGTAGCTGATGCATTAAGCCATAAGAGCCATGTCAATACGTTAATGACGGGAGAAATACCCAAGGAGTTAGCAGAAAATCTTCGTGAACCATGTTTGGAAATAGTTCCGAGAGGCTTTGTAGCAGCATTGGAGATTCAGTCATCTTTGATGGATAAAATCAGAGAAGCCCAAAAGATCGACAAAGAGATTGCTGCTATTAAGGAAAAATTGAGCAAAGGAAAAGCTAATGGATTTCGTGAGGATGAACACGATACCCTATGGTTTGAAGACCGCGTTTACGTGCCCAAAGACCCGGAGATCAGGAAGTTGATTTTGCAAGAGGCACACAACTCACCGTATTCAATTCACCCAGGAAATACCAAGATGTATTTGGATTTGAAGGATATTTTCTGGTGGACCGGAATGAAGAAGGATATTGCAGAGTATGTAGCAGTTTATGATGTATGTCAGAGAGTAAAGGCAGAGCATCAGAAGCCAGCAGGATTGTTACAACCATTGCCGATACCCGAATGGAAGTGGGATAATCTAGGCATGGATTTTATCACGGGATTGCCCATGACTCGTTCAGGCTATGACTCGATTTGGGTTGTAGTTGATCGATTGACGAAGGTAGCTCATTTTATCCCGGTAAAGACCACTTACACCAGTGCTAAGTTGGCAAAGATATACATGACCAGGATCGTATGTCTGCATGGAGTTCCAAGATAGAGGAACCCAGTTTACCTGAAAGTTCTGGAAGCAGTTGCACGAAACTTTGGGTACCAGGCTAGAATTCAGTATAACTTTTCATCCACAGACAGATGGACAGACCGAGAGAGTCAATCAGATTTTGGAGGATATGCTAAGAGCTTGTGCGCTATATTATGGATCTAGTTGGGACGATAATTTGCCATATGCAGAGTTCTCTTACAACAACAGTTACCAAACCAGTTTAAAGATGGCCCCCTTTCGAAGCCTTGTACGGAAGGAGGTGCAGGACACCGTTGTCATGGGACGAAGTTGGAGACCACCAGTTGTTTGGACCTGACTTGATTAAAGAGTCTGAACAGAAGGTGAAGTTGATTCGCGATAGGCTCAAGGTAGCCCAGTCCAGACAGAAGAGTTATGCAGATTCTAAACGCAAGGAGACAGTTTACGAAGTTGGGGATAGAGCTTATCTTTGAGTATCTCCACTTCGGGGAACAAAGTGTTTTGGAGTTAAAGGGAAGTTAGCGCCACGATTTGTAGGACCATATCGAGTTTTGGAGCGTATGGGAGAAGTGGCCTACAAGTTGGAATTGCCCGAAGGATTGTCAGGAGTTCATGACGTGTTCCACGTTTCCCAGTTGAAGAAGTGTCACGCGGAGATGGCTGACATACCGTTGAGAGACACAGTGCCCTTAGAAACTATTCAGTTGGATAACGATTTGACCTACGAGGAGAAGCCAATTAAGATACTCGAGTTTGCCAATCGAGTTACCCGCAGCAAGGTTATCAGATTTTGCAAAGTTCAGTGGAGCCACCACACAGAGGATGAAGCCACCTGGGAACGAGAGGAAGATTTTCTCAAGGACCACCCTCACCTATTTTCTAGCCAACCCGAATCTCGAGGGCGAGATTCATCTTAAGGGGGGTAGGTTTGTAACATCCCAAATTTTCAATTTGGAATGTTATACATTAGATCATCAATGCATATCATATTTTATTTTGCTTTTGGTTTTGATCCTAGAAATTTTACGCAACTCAAGGACCCACGGAGAGAGTTGGGGATTTCGTTATTTTCATATTTGAGTTCTCACAAATTTTGAGAATAGGATCATTTGATTTTATTTATTTTATCATCAATTATTTCTATTACGAAAATATGAGAGAGGGAATAAAATGACTTTCCCAAAATTTAGAAATATTGAGGATTTAATAAAAAAAATCAAGTACGATTTTATTTCGGAGTTTTTCGGTGTTTTATTTGAATTTAGGAAAAATGTGCCCTTTTCAAAATTTCATTTAGGTCCCAAATAAATGTTCACCTTGTGAGGCTTGATTTTATAAGCCCGTGAAAATTTATTTCAGAATTTTTGGAGTCCATTTAGTATTTATTTTTATTTTTCTTCCGAGCGGAATATTAAAAAAAAACGAACCGACCTAACGGGCCGTGTTCGACTAGGACTCCGGCCCGACCTGGCAATATAAGCCGGCCCAGCCCCCCCGGGGAGAAACCCTAGCCAGCCCGCCACCCCGCCGCCGTCGCCACGCCGCGCCGCCGCCGCCCCGCGCCGCCGCCGCCGCCGGACGTCGTCGTCGCCGCCAAGGTTTGCCGCCGCCTTGACTTCCATGCCTCGGTTTTTTTATAAAAAAAGTAGATTGGTTTTTTTAGATTCGTTTTTTAAATAGATCGGTTTTTTCGGTTTATTTAATTAGCAAGCGTTCGTTCGTTCGTTCGTTCTAGCGAGCGTTCGTCGTTTTTCTTTTTCTTGGATTAAATCCGCGATTTTTTCAGATCGTGATTCCTGATCCGATTTTCTTTTTAGTATAACTTTTCGCTCGTTTATCGGAATCTGGCGATTCAAGCGCCTGGAGTTTCGTCTCAAAACCCTCTATCCGTTTAACCAACTTAAATAAGATTTTGTTACTGTAAAATTTGCCCTAGATCCAGATTACTAGAACGAAGTTGTTTTATTTCGCCGTTTGACTTCCGTTGCTTTGTTCGATTTGATTCCTTTTGCCAACCGGAGTTCTTAAGTTGAACCTTCTGGTTAGATCTCTTATTTGAGTTTTACCTATGCATTAGATGAGTACTTATAGTATGCTTGTTTGTTTGTCTGCGATAGAATACCCAGAGTGCGCCGCTTGTTACTTCGAATCTCTAGGTTTCGCGGATCATCAGCAAGGCAAGTAACACTTTGATCATACCTTTTCTACTACCCAGTTTTATTGCATTAGATCAACCCTCACACATTGCATGGTTATGATCTAATTAAATTGTGGGATGAGAAGTAGATGAGGTAGTACTTATTACCTGTTTATTATCAAACCTTTGGGAGTTACTTCTGTGTTTGCTTATTATGCCATGCTATGCTAGTAGACGTGGATTGGGTGAGTGATATCCATGACAGATGTGAGTTTGTTAATTAATGGTTTATCTAAGGTGGCAACTTAAACACACATCTGGGTGGATTGAGGCACCTGGGTATTCCAGGACTTGCCTGTTTTCTTTTGGACCGCCACCCAGGCTCAAAGGGATCATGAGACTATTCATACTAGAAACTTCCGTGTGCAGCCACAAACTATTATGGGCTCTAGCATAGTTGACTAAGTCGTGCGAACTCTTACAATGGTAGACTAGCAGATGTAGGGGATGTAGGTTGGTACGGTCTACCCGATCGTAAGGTGCTAGCGCTTCTGAAAGACTATGTCTCGGTCATCCGTCTTCTCAGACACCATGTAGTGCGAGAAACCAAACGGAGGCGATCGAGTCTTGTGGGGAAAAGTGCGCAAACCTCTACAGAGTGTAATAAACTAATCATGGTTAGCCGTGTCCCCGGTTATGGACATCTTGAGTATCTAGTACTTGGATTATCATGTGAATCTCAACATGTTACTCTAAATTAATTTTGTTGGGTTTGTTTAAATGATGATTACTTTAATTGGGATTGAGAATGCTGTCAACCATTCTCAATGTTTAACAACCACCATGATAGTTAAATAAATTTATTCCTTTGAAGTAGGGAAAAAATTGGCTTTATGCAAAACTGTAACCATAGAGATTTCCACCAGCCAAATATGCATGTAGTATAGCTGTTTCATTCCTTTACTCTCTATGTGTTACATTGCCAGCATATTCCATGTGCTGACCTGTTTCGGGCTGCAACGTTAATGTTGCAGACTTTTCAGACGACGATTAAGGAGTTTTAGGTCATGGTTCTATACTCAGTGATGCCGTTGGAGTTGATGGACTCACTTATCTTCCAAGCCTTCCGCTGTTATCGTTATTAGATGGCCTTAAGCCATATTTATTGTAATAAGTTCTCTTTTGAGACACTCGATGTAATAAGTGTGTGATTGCTACTCTGCTATAAATCCTCCGAGTACTGTGTGGTGTCAGCATTACTGATCCAGGGATGACACCAGAGCACAGAGATCAGACTGTTTGAGGTCTGGTCGCTACATGTTAGCAACTAAACCAGTATCAGATACCCAGGCACTACTGCGAGCATTAGTAAGGTACACATCAATAACATGTATATCAAATATACCTTTCACTTTGCCATCCTTCTTCTCCGCCAAATACTTGGGGCAGTTCCGCTTCCAGTGACCAGTACCTTTGCAGTAGAAGCACTCAGTCTCAGGCTTAGGCCCAGACTTGGGTTTCTTCACTTTACCCTTTTTTCTTGAAACTGGCGGTCTTGTTGACCATCAATACTTGATGCTCCTTCTTGATTTCTACCTCCGCAGCTTTTAGTATTGCGAAGAGCTCATGAATTGTCTTATCCATCCCTTGCATATTATAGTTCATAACAAACCTCTTATAGCTTGGTGGCAGTGATTGAAGAACTTTGTCAATGACACTATCATCAGGAAGACTAACTCCCAGCTGAGTCAAGTGGTTGTGGTACCCATACATTCCGAGTATATGTTCACTGACAGAACTGTTCTCCTCCATTTTTGCAGCTGTAGAACTTATTGGAGACTTCATATCTCTCAATCCGGGCATTTGCTTGAAATATTAACTTCAACTCCTGGAACATCACATATGCTCCATGACGTTCAAAACTCCGTTCAAGTCCCGTTTCTAAGCCGTAAAGCATGGCACACTGAACTATCGAGTAATCATCAACTTTGCTCTGCCAGGTGTTCACAACATTTGTCGTTGCTCCTACAGCGGGTTTGTCACCTAGCGGTGCTTCCAGGACGTAATTCTTCTATGCGGCAATGAGGATAATCCTCAAGTTACGGACCCAGTCCGTGTAGTTGCTACCATCATCTTTCAGCATAGCTTTCTCTAGGAATGCATTAAAATTCAACGGAACAATAGCACGGGCCATCTATCTACAACAACATAGACATGCAAAATACTATCAGGTACTAAGTTCATGATAAATTAAAGTTCAATTAATCAAATTACTTAAGAACTCCCACTTAGATAGACATCTCTCTAATCTTCTAAGTGATCACGTGATCCATATCAACTAAACCATGATCGATCATTAGGTGAGATGGAGTAGTTTTCAATGGTGAACATCACTATGTTGATCATATCTCCTATATGATTCACGCTCGACCTTTCGGTCTCAGTGTCCCGAGGCCATATTTGCATATGCTAGGCTCGTCAAGTTTAACCTGAGTATTCTGCGTGTGCAAAACTGGCTTGCACCTGTTGTATGTGAACGTAGAGCTTATCACATCCGATCATCACGTGGTGTCTCGGCACGACGAACTGTAGCAACGGTTATACTCAGGGAGAACACTTATACCTTGAAATTTAGTGAGAGATCATCTTATAATGCTACTGCCGATCTAAGCAAAATAAGATGCATAAAGGATAAACATCACATGCAAACAATATAAGTGATATGATATGGCCATCATCATCTTGTGCCTTAGATCTCCATCTCCAAAGCACCGTCATGCTCACCGTCGTAACCGGCTTGACACCTTGATCTCCATCGAAGCATCGTTGTCGTCTCGCCAACTATTGCTTCTACAACTATCGCTACCGCTTAGTGATAAAAGTAAAGCAATTACATGGCGATTGCATTTCATACAATAAAGCGACAACCATATGGCTCCTGCGAGTTGCTGATAACTCTGTTACAAAACTTGATCATCTTATACAATAAAATTTAGCATCATGTCTTGACCATATCACATCACAACATGCCCTGCAAAAACAAGTTAGACGTCCTCTACTTTGTTGTTGCAAATTTTACGTGGCTGCTACGGGCTGAGCAAGAACCGTTCTTACCTACGCATCAAAAACCACAACGCGGTATAGTGATTGCTTTTTGATCTTTAGAAAGAACCCTATTCATTAAATCCGATTCAACTAAAGTTGGAGAAACTGACACCCACCATCCACCTGTGTGTGAAGCACGTCGGTAGAACTAGTCTCGTGTAAGCGTACGCGTAATGTTGTTCTGAGCCACTTCATCCAACAATACCGCTGAACCAGGAATCAACTAGTGACGGCAAGCAATATGTATATACCCACACCCACAACTCCTTTGTGTTCTACTCGTGCATATAACATCTACGCATAGACCTGGCTCAGATGCCACTGTTGGGGAACGCAGTAATTTCAAAAACGTTCCTATGTACATGCAAGATCAGGGTGATGCATAGCAAAGAGAGGGGAGACTGTTGTCTATGTACCCTTGTAGACCGTAAGCAGAAGCGTTATGAAAACTGGGTTGATGTAGTCGTACGTCCTCACGATCGACCGATCTTAGTACCGAAAGTACGACACCTCCGCGATCTGCACACATTCAACTCATTGGAGTCCCACGAACTCACGATCCAACAGAGTGTCGAGGGAGAGCTTCGTCAGCACGATGGCGTGATGACGGTGATGATGATGCTATCGGAATAGTGCTTCGCCTAAGCACCGCTACGATATGACCGAGGTGGATTATGGTGGAGGGGGCACCGCACACGGCTGGAAACAATCAACTTGTGTGTCCTAGGGTGCCCCTGCCCCCATATATAAAGGTGCAAGGGGGGAGGCCGGCCGGCCCTTGGGGCGCACCAGGAGAGGAGGAGTCCTCCTCGTTGGAGTAGGACTCCCCTTTCCTACTCCTACTAGGAGGGGAAAGGAAGGAGGAGAGGGAGAAGGAAAGAGGGGCGCCGCCCCCCTTCCCTAGTCCAATTTGGACCAGGGGGGGAGGGGGCGCGTGGCCTGCCCTGGCCGGCCCTCTCTCTCTCCACAAAGGCCCATGTGGCCCATTAGTTCCCCG
>NC_041392.1:168447248-168498069 GCF_002162155.2 Triticum dicoccoides
GTTAACCCTCCGACACTCCGGTTTTCTCCGAAATCACCCGGAACACTTCCGGTGTCCGAATATAGCCATACAATATATCAATCTTTATGTCTCGACCATTTCGAGACTCCTCATCATGTCCGTGATCGCATCTGGGACTCCGAACTATCTTCAGTACATCAAAACACATAAACTCATAATACCGATCATCACCGAACGTTAAGCGTGCGGACCCTACGGGTTCGAGAACTATGTAGACATGACTGAGACGCGTCTCCGGTCAATAACCAATATCGGAACCTGGATGTTCATATTGGTTCCCACATATTGTACGAAGATCTTTATCGGTCAAACCGCATAATAACATATGTTGTTCCTTTTGTCATCGGTATGTTACTTGCCCAAGATTCGATCGTCAGTATCTCAATACCTAGTTCAATCTCGTTACCGATAAGTCTCTTTACTCGTTCCGTAATGCATCATCCCACAACTAACTCATTAGTCACATTGCTTGCAAGGCTTATAGTGATGTGCATTACCGAGAGAGCCCAGAGATACCTCTCCGACAATCGGAGTGACAAATCCTAATCTTGATCTATGCCAACTCAACAAACACCATCAGAGACACCTATAGAGCACCTTTATAATCACCCAGTTACGTTGTGACGTTTGGTAGCACACGAAGTGTTGCTCCGGTATTCGGGAGTTGCATGATCTCATAGTCATAGGAACATGTATAAGTTATGGAGAAAGCAATAGCAACAAACTAAATGATCATCGTGCTAAGCTAACGGATGGGTCAAGTCAATCACATCATTCTCTAATGATGTGATCCTGTTAATCAAATGACAACTCATGTCTATGGTTAGGAAACATAACCATCATTGATTCAACGAGCTAGTCAAGTAGAGACATACTAGTGACATTCTGTTTGTCTATGTATTCACACATGTACTAAGTTTCCGGTTAATATAATTCTGGCATGAATAATAAACATTTATCATGATATAAGGAAATATAAATAACAACTTTATTATTGCCTCTAGGGCATATTTCCTTCAGTCTCCCACTTGCACTAGAGTCAATAATCTAGATTACATTGTAATGATTCTAACACCCATGGAGTCTTGGTGCTGATCATGTTTTGCTCGTGAGAGAGGCTTAGTCAACAGGTCTGCAACATTCAGATCTGTATGTATCTTGCAAATCTCTATGGCTCCCTCCTTGACTTGATCGCAGATGGAATTGAAGCGTCTCTTGATGTGCTTAGTTCTCTTGTGAAATCTGGATTCCTTTGCCAAGGCAATTGCATCAGTATTTTCACAAAAGATTTTCATTGGACGCAGTGCACTAGTTATGACACCTAGATCGGATATGAACTACTTCATCTAGACTCCTTCATTTGTTGCTTCCGAAGCAGCTATGTATTCCCCTTCACACGTAGATCCCGCCCAGACGCTCTGCTTGGAACTACACCAACTGACAGCTCCACCATTTAATAAAAATACTTATCCGGTTTGTGACTTAGAGTCATCCGGATCAGTGTCAAAGCTTGCATCGACGTAACCGTTTACGACGAGCTCTTTTTCACCTCCATATATGGGAAACATATCCTTAGTCCTTTTCAGGTATTTCAGGATGTTCTTGACCGCTTTCCAGTGATCCACTCCTGGATTACTTTGGTACCTCCCTGCTAAACTGAAGCAAGGCACACATCAGGTCTGGTACACAACATAGCATACATGATAGAGCCTATAGCTGAAGCATAGGGAGCACCTTTCATTTTCTCTCTATCTTCTGCAGTGGTCGGGCATTGAGTCTGACTCAACTTCACACCTTGTAACATGGGCAAGAACCCTTTCTTTGCTTGATCCATTTTGAACTTCTTCAAAACTTTATCAAGGTATGTGCTTTGTGAAAGTCCAATTAAGCGTCTTGATCTATCTATATAGATCTTGATACCCAATATATAAATAGCTTCACCGAGGTCTTTCATCGAAAAATTATTATTCAAATATCCTTTTATGCTATTCAGAAATTTAGTATCATTTCCGATCAACAATATGTCATCTACATATAATATCAGAAATGCTACAGAGCTCCCACTCACTTTCTTGTAAATACAGGCTTCTCCAAAAGTCTGTATAAAACCATATACTTTGATCACACTATCAAAGCGTCTATTCCACCTCCGAGAGGCTTGCACCAGTCCATAAATGGATCGCTAGAGCATGCACACTTTGTTAGCACCTTTTGGATCGAAAAAACCTTCTGGTTGCATCATATAAAACTCTTCTTTAAGATATCCATTAAGGAATGCAGTTTTGACATCCATTTGCCAACTTTCATAATCATAAAATGCGGCAATTGCTAACATGATTCAGACGGACTTAAGCATCGCTACGGGTGAGAAGGTCTCATCGTAGTCAACTCCTTGAACTTGTCAAAAACCTTTTGCAACAAGTCGAGCTTTGTAGACAGTAATATTACCGCTAGCGTCAGTTGATACGTCTCCAACGTATCTATAATTTTTGATTTCTCCATGCTATATTATCTTCTGTTTTGGACATTATTGGGCTTTATTATCCACTTTTATATTATTTTTGGGACTAACCTATTGACCCAGAGCCTAGTGTCAGTTCCTGTTTTCCCCCTTGTTTCAGTGTTTCGAAGAAAAGAAATATCAAATGGAGTCGAAACGGAATGAAACCTTATGGAGAAGTTATTTTTGGAAGGAAAGCAACCCGGGAGACTTGGAGTCCACGTCAAGAAAGCAACGAGGAAGCCACACGGTAGGGGCGCGCCCACCCCCCTAGGGCGCGCCCTCCACCCTCGTGGGCCCCTTGTGGCTCCCCTGACGTACCTCTTCCTCCTATATATCTCCATATACCCTAAAACGACCGGGGAACAGAATGGATCGGGAGTTCCGCCGCCAGAAGCCTCCGTAGCCACCGAAAACCAATCTAGACCCGTTTCGGCACCCTGCCGGAGGGGGAATCCCTCTCCGGTAGCCATCTTCATCATCCCAGTGCTCTCCATGACGAGGAGGGAGTAGTTCTTCCTCGGGGTTAAGGGTATGTACCAGTAGCTATGTGTTTGATCTCTCTCTCGTGTTCTTGATTTGGCACGATCTTGATGTATCGCGAGCTTTGCTATTATAGTTGGATCTTATGTTTCTTCTCTCCCTCTACTCTCTTTTAATGGATTGAGTTTCCCCTTTGAAGTTATCTTATCGGATTGAGTCTTTAAAGATTTGAGAACACTTGATGTATGTCTTGCCGTGCGTATCTGTGGTGACAATGGGATATCACGTGATTCACTTGATGTATGTTTTGGTGATCAACTTGCGGGTTCCGCCCATGAACCTATGCATAGGGGTTGGCACATGTTTTCGTCGTGATTCTCCGGTAGAAACTTTGGGGCACTCTTTGAGGTTCTATGTGTTTGTTGAATAGATGAATCTGAGATTGTGTGATGCATATCATATAATCATACCCACGGATACTTGAGGTGACATTGGAGTATCTAGGTGACATTAGGGTTTTGGTTGATTTGTGTCTTAAGGTGTTATTCTAGTACGGACTCTAGGGCTGTTTGTGACACTTATAGGAATAGCCTAACAGATTGATTGGAAAGAATAACTTTGAGGTGGTTTCGTACCCTACCATAATCTCTTCATTTGTTCTCCGCTATTAGTGACTTTGGAGTGACTCTTTGTTGCCTGTTGAGGGATAGTTATATGATCCAACTATGTTATTATTATTGAGAGAACTTGCACTAGTGAAAGTATGAACCCTAGGCCTTGTTTCCTAGCATTGCAATACCCTTTATGCTCAATTTTACTATTAGTTACCTTGCTGTTTTTATATTTGCAGATTACAAAAACGTTTATCTACCATCCATATACCACTTGTATCACCATCTCTTCGTCGAACTAGTGCACCTATACAATTTACCATTGTATTGGGCGTGTTGGGGACACAAGAGACTCTTTGTTATTTGGTTGCAGGGTTGCTTGAGAGAGACCATCTTCATCCTACGCCTCCTACGGATTGATAAACCTTAGGTCATCCACTTGAGGGAAATTTGCTACTGTCCTACAAACCTCTACACTTGGAGGCCCAACAACGTCTACAAGAAGAAGGTTGTGTAGTAGACATCAAGCTCTTTTCTGGCGCCGTTGTCGGGGAGGTGAGTGATTGAAGGTATATCTTTAGATCTTGCAATCGAGTCTTTTAGTTTCTTGCTTTATCACTAGTTTAGTCTATAAAAGAAAACTATAAAAAATGGAATTGAGTCTACCTCATACGCTTCATCTTTTTAATATCTTTCGTGAGTATGATGGAAAGGAAAATTGTGCCAAAATGTTAGAAGAAGAATGCATTAAAATGTTTGGCACTAAATCTTTGAATGATGATCATGATTGCAATGTTGTTAGTATGAACTCCTTGGATATCCATGGTACTAATGATGATTGCCCTAGTTATGATGAAAATGTCTCCTATAAACATGTCATTTTTTGTGGAGTGCATTGGGTTTGTAAGTACACACCAAATAGGGAAGATAGATATTGCAAGAGGCATAAGAATTTAGAAAATAAATGGTTGCAAGAAAGGCTAGAAGTTTGTGCTGAAAATTTAAATTTTCTTAGCCGTACTTGTGAACTTTGCAATGAACATGATCATTTCAGTACCCAATGCAAATTGTCTCATGATCGTATCATATCCAAAAATTGTGATGACTTGATTTCCCTTGCACATCATAATGAACTTAGTTTGCTCTTGGGTTATGAAGAAATGAAACGTACAACTAAGGATATTCCAGAATTTGCCCTTGATAGAGTTCTTCATTTTGATCTAGAGAAAATTTATATGTATTGTACGGTGAATTGTATTGAAAATCCTTATATTGCCAACTACATAAAGAAAAGAAAACAAATAGAAGATGAAGAGAATACTAATGAAAGGGAAGAGACTTCCCAATACCCTCCTATTATTTCTTATGATGAATCAGGTAACAAGGAGGAGCCTCCTATTCAACCAATCTCATTAGTAAGGAGCTCCAAAAAGAGGATTGAACCCACACATGGTGTGGTGAATAAGAAGAAAAGAAAAAGGAAGAGAGGTAAAAAGATATCTCTCCCAAATAATGCTGCTCCTATTACTATTGTGCCTCATGAAAATATAATTGTGGAAGATAATGATACTTCTTATGATCTTGAAAATCTTTTTGGCACTTGCTTGGAAGAATATGATAATTGCTATACTATTGGTGCTATCCATACTATTAATTATGAGAGTGATTATGCTTATGATATGAAAAGGCCCAATCTTGGGGATGCTATGTTTGATGAAGATGATGTTTTTGAGAATATATTTGCTACAATTAATGTTTGTCGCAAGCTTGGGGATGCTACGTTTAATGAAGATGATATTTTTAGTCTCCCAAGTTTTGATATGCAAATTTATAATGAATATAGTATGCCTCCTACCTATGATGATTATTGTGATGATACTTATGCTATAAAAAGTAGTGAATATGTTTATAAAACTTGTCATGATTATGATTACCCCTTTTCTGAACATTACTCTTTTAATGTGGAAACAATTTATAGTATTCGGGTCTCTTATGATACTCCCACTATTCCGAATGAGAAGAATTTTGCTTATGTGGAGAGTATTAAAAATTCTATGCTTGTAGATCATGAAAAGAATGCTTTATGTGATGGTAATATTGTTGAATTCATTCATGATGCTAATGAAAATTATTATGAGGGAGGAATATAGGCTTGTAGGAATTGCAATAATATCAAGTTTCCTCTCTATGTGCTTAAAGTTTTGAAGTTATGCTTGTTTTGCCTTCCTTTGCTAGTTGATTATTGTTCCCATAAGTTGTTTGATCATAAAATACCTATGCATAGGAAGTGGGTTAGACTTAAATTTGCTAGTCATATTCTTCATGATGCTCTCTTTATGTTACAATTCTTATCTTTTATGTGAGCATCATTGAAATCATCATGCCTAGCTAGGGGCGTTAAACGATAGCGCTTGTTGGGAGGCAACCCAACTTTATTTTTCACTCCTTGATTTTTGCTCCTGTTTAGAAATAAATAATTTATCTAGCCTCTGTTATTATTGAGTTTTTATGTTTTAGTTAGTGTTTGTTCCAAGTAGAACCTTTGGGAAGACTTGGGGAAAGTCTTTGCGATCATGCTGTAAAAAACAGAAACTTTAGCGCTCACGAGAATTGTTGCCAGTTTTTATTGGAGAGTGCTATTTAGTTAATTATTTTTGCAGATGATTAATAGATAAATTCCTCACGTCCAACAATTTATTTGAGAATTTTATGAGTTCCAGAAGTATACGTTTGATTCAGATTACTACAGACTGTTCTGTTTTTGACAGGTTCTGTTTTTCGTGTGTTGTTTGCTTATTTTGATGAATCTATGGCTAGTAAAAGAGTTTATAAACCATAGAGAAGTTGGAATACAATAGGTTTAAAACCAATATAAGTAAATAATGAGTTAATTAAAGTACCTTGAAGTGGTGTTTTGTTTTCTTTCCTAACGGAGCTTACGAGCTTTCTGTTAAGTTTTGTGTTGTGAAGTTTTCAAGTTTTGGGTAAAGATTCGATAGACTATGGAATAAGGAGTGGCAAGAGCCTAGGATTGGGGATGCCCAATTCACCCCAAGTTAATATTCAAGGACAACCAAGAGCCTAAGCTTGGGGATGCCCCGGAAGGCATCCCCTCTTTCGTCTTCGTTCATCGGTAACTTTACTTGGAGCTATATTTTTATTTGCCACATGATATGTGTTTTGCTTGGAGCGTCATCTTATTTTATTTTGTTTTGCTTGCTGTTTGAATAAAATACCAAGATCCGAAATTATTAATGTTAGAGAGTCTTCACATAGTTGCATAATTATTCGACTACTGATCGATCTTCACTTATATCTTTCGGAGTAGTTTGTTGTTTGCTCTAGTACTTCACTTATATCTTTTAGAGCATGGTGGTAGTTTTATTTTGAAGAAATAGATGAACTCTCATGCTTCACTTAGATTATTTTGAGAGTCTTAAATAGCATGGTAATTTTCTTAAATAATCCTAATATGCTAGGTATTCAAGATTAGTAAAAACTTTCTTATGAGTGTTTTGAATACTAAGAGGAGTTTGATGATTGATGATTGTTTTGAGATATGGAGATAGTGATATTAAAGTTGTGCTAGTTGAGTACTTGTGAATTTGATAAATACTTGTGTTGAAGTTTGCAAGTCCCGTAGCATGCACGTATGGTAAACGTTATGTAACAAATTCGAAACATGAGGTGTTCTTTGATTGTCCTCCTTATGAGTGGCGGTCGGGGACGAGCGATGGTATTTTCCTACCAATCTACCCCCCTAGGAGCATGTGCCTAGTGCTTGGTTTTTGATGACTTGTAGATTTTTGCAATAAGTATGTGAGTTCTTTATGACTAATGTTGAGTCCATGGATTATACGCACTCTCACCCTTCCATCATTGCTAGCCTCTTTGGTACCATGCATTGCCCTTTCTCACATTGACAGTTGGTGCAAACTTCGCCGGTGCATCCAAACCCCGTGATATGATACGCTCTATCACACATAAACCACCTTATATCTTCCTCAAAACAGCCACCATACCTGCCTATTATGGCATTTCCATAGCCATTCCAAGATATATTTCCATGCAACTCTCCACCATTCCGTTTATCATGACACATTCATCATTGTCATATTGCTTAGCATGATCATGTAGTTGACATAGTATTTGTGGCAAAGCTACCATTCATAATTCTTTCATACATGTCACTCTTGGTTCATTGCATATCCCGGTACACCACTGGAGGCATTCATATAGAGTCATCTTTTGTTCTAGTATCGAGTTGTAATCATTGAGTTGTAAATAAATAGAAGTGTGATGATCATCATTAATAGAGCATTGTCCCTCAAAAAAAGAGAAAGGCCAAATAAAAAAAGGAAAAAAAAGAGAAAGGCAAGAAAAGGCCAAACAAAAAAATAAAATAAAATAAAAGGGGCAATGCTACTATCCTTTTTCCACACTTGTGCATGAAAGTAGCACCATGATCTTCATGATAGAGAGTATCTTGTTTTGTCACTTTCATTTACTGGTGAGAAATTTTCATTATAGAACTTGGCTTGTATATATATTCCAACAATGGGCCTCCTCAAGTGCCCTAGGTCTTCGTGAGCAAGCAAGTTGGATGCACACCCACTCAGTTTCTTTTGTTGAGCTTTCATACATTTATAGCTCTAGTGCATCCGTTGCATGGCAATCCCTACTCCTTGCATTGACATCAATTTATGGGAATCTCCCTAGCCCATTGATTAGCCACGTCGATGTGAGACTTTCTACTTTTTGTCTTCTCCACATAACCCCCATCATCATATTCTATTCCACCCATAGTGCTATATCCATAGCTCGCGCTCATGTATTGCGTGAAGGTTTATAAAGTTTGAGATTACTAAAGTATGAAACAATTGCTTGGCTTGTCATCGGGGTTGTGCATGATCAGAGCATTCTTGTGTGACGAAAATGGAGCATGACTAAACTATATGATTTTGTAGGGATGAACTTTCTTTGGCCATGTTATTTTGAGAGCACATAATTGCTTAGTTAGTATGCTTGAAGTATTATTATTTCTTTGTCAATATGAACTTTTATCTTGAATCTTTCGGATCTGAATATTCATACCACAATTAAGAAGAATTACATTGAAATTATGCCAAGTAGCACTCCGCATCAAGAATTCTGTTTTTATCATTTACCTACTCGAGGACGAGCAGGAATTAAGCTTGGGGATGCTGATACGTCTCCAATGTATCTATAATTTTTGATTGCTTCATGCTATATTATCTTCTGTTTTGGACATTATTGGGATTTATTATCCACTTTTATATTATTTTTGGGACTAACCTATTGACCCAGAGCCCAGTGCCAGTTCCTGTTTATCCCTTGTTTCAGTGTTTCGAAGAAAAGAAATATCAAATGGAGTCGAAACGGAATGAAACCTTCTGGAGAAGTTATTTTTGGAAGGAAAGCAACCCGGTAGACTTGGAGTCCACGCCAAGAAAGCAACAAGGAAGCCACGAGGTAGGGGGCGCGCCCACCCCCCTAGGGCACGCCCTCCACCCTCGTCGCCCCCTCGTGGCTCCCCTGACGTACCTCTTCCTCCTATATATCTCCATATACCCTAAAACGATCGGCGAACATATTGGATCAGGAGTTCCGCCGCCAGAAGCCTCCATAGCCAATGAAAACCAATATAGACCCGTTCCGGCACCCTGCCGAAGGGGGAATCCCTCTCCGGTAGCCATCTTCATCATCCCGGTGCTCTCCATGACGAGGAGGGAGTAGTTCTCCCTCGGGGCTGAGGGTATGTACCAGTAGCTATGTGTTTGATCTCTCTCTCTCTCTCTCTTGTGTTCTTGATTTGGCACGATCTTGATGTATCGCGAGCTTTGCTATTATAGTTGGATCTTATGTTTCTTCTCCCCCTCTACTCTCTTGTAATGGATTGAGTTTCCCCTTCGAAGTTATCTTATCGGATTGAGTCTTTAAAGATTTGAGAACACTTGATGTATGTCTTGTCGTGCGTATCTGTGGTGACAATGGGATATCACGTGATTCACTTGATGTATGTTTTGGTGATCAACTTGCGGGTTCCGCCCATGAACCTATGCATAGGGGTTGGCACATGTTTTCGTCGTGATTCTCCGGTAGAAACTTTGGGGCACTCTTTGAGGTTCTATGTGTTTGTTGAATAGATGAATCTGAGATTGTGTGATGCATATCATATAATCATACCCACGGATACTTGAGGTGACATTGGAGTATCTAGGTGACATTAGGGTTTTGGTTGATTTGTGTCTTAAGGTGTTATTCTAGTACGGACTCTAGGGCTGTTTGTGACACTTATAGGAATAGCCTAACAGATTGATTGGAAAGAATAACTTTGAGGTGGTTTCGTACCCTACCATAATCTCTTCGTTTGTTCTCCGCTATTAGTGACTTTGGAGTGACTCTTTGTTGCCTGTTGAGGGATAGTTATATGATCCAACTATGTTATTATTATTGAGAGAACTTGCACTAGTGAAAGTATGGACCCTAGGCCTTGTTTCCTAGCATTGCAATACCCTTTACGCTCACTTTTACTATTAGTTACCTTGCTGTTTTTATATTTGCAGATTACAAAAACGTTTATCTACCATCCATATACCACTTGTATCACCATCTCTTCGTCGAACTAGTGCACCTATACAATTTACCATTGTATTGGGCGTGTTGGGGACACAAGAGACTCTTTGTTATTTGGTTGCAGGGTTGCTTGAGAGAGACCATCTTCATCCTACGCCTCCTACGGATTGATAAACCTTAGGTCATCCACTTGAGGGAAATTTGCTACTGTCCTACAAACCTCTGCACTTGGAGGCCCAACAACGTCTACAAGAAGAAGCTTGTGTGGTAGACATCATCAGTCTTCTTCTTAAAGATCCATTTATTCTCTATGGCCTACCGATCATCGGGCAAGTCAACCAAAGTCCACACTTTGTTCTCATACATGGATCCATCTCATATTTCATGGCCTCAAGCCATTTTGTAGAATCTGGGCTCATCATCGCTTCCGCATAGTTCATAGGTTCGTCATGGTCAAGTAACATGACTTGCAAAACATGATTTCCATACCACTCTGGTGCGGATCTTACTCTGGTTGACCTACGAGGTTCGGTAGTAACTTGATCAGAAGTTTCATGATCATCATTAGCTTCCTCACTTACTGGTGTAGGAATCACTAGAACTGATTTCAGTGATGACTACTTTCCAATAAGGGAGAAGGTACAATTACCTCGTCAAGTTCTACTTTCCTCCCACTCACTTCTTTCGAGAGAAACTCCTTCTCTAGAAAGGATCCATTCTTAGCAATGAATATCTTGCCTTCGGATCTGCGATAGAAGGTGTACCCAACAGTCTCCTTTGGGTATCCTATGAAGACACATTTCTCTGATTTGGGTTCAAGTTTATCAGGTTGAAGCTTTTTCACATAAGCATCGCAGCCCCAAACTTTAAGAAACGACAACTTGGGTTTCTTGCCAAACCACAGTTCATAAGGTGTCGTCTAAACGGATTTAGATGGTGCCCTATTTAACGTGAATGCAGCCGTCTCTAAAGCAAAACACCAAAATGATAGCGGTAAATCAGTGAGAGACATCATAGATCGCATCATATCTAATAAAGTGCGGTTACGACATTCGAACACACCATTACGTTGTGGTGTTCCAGGTGGCGTGAGTTGCGAAACTATTCCGCATTGTTTCAAATGAAGTCCAAACTCGTAACTCAAATATTCACCTCCATGATCAGATCGTAGAAACTTGATTTTCTTGTTACGATGATTTTCCACTTCACTCTGAAATTCTTTGAACTTTTCAAATGTTTCAGAAACGTGTGCAGATCACGGAGGTGTCGTGCGTTCGATACTTGATGGGTTGGATCGAGAAGACGTTCGACTACATCAACCGCGTTACTAAACGCTTCCGCTTTCATTCTACGAAGGTACGTAGACACACTTTCCTCTCTTGTTGCTATGCATCTCCTAGATAGATCTTGCGTGATCATAGGATTTTTTTGAAATACTGCGTTCCCCAACAGTGGCATCCGAGCCAGGTCTATGCGTAGATGTTATATGCACGAGTAGAACATAAAGAGTTGTGGGCGATAATAGTCATACTGCTTACCAGCATGTCATACTTTGATTCAGTGGTATTGTTGGATGAAGCGGCCCAGACCAACATTACATGACCGCGTTCATGAGACTGGTTCTACCAACGTGCTTCGCACACAGGTGGCTGGTGGGTGTCTGTTTCTCCAACTTTAGTTGAATCGAGTGTGACTACGCCCGATCCTTGTTGAAGGTTAAAGCAGCACACTTGATGAAAAATCGTTGTGGTTTTTGATGCGTAGGTAAGAACGGTTCTTGCTAAGCCCGTAGCAGCCACGTAAAACTTGCAACAACAAAGTAGATGATGTCTAACTTGTTTTTGCAGGGCATGCTGTGATGCGATATGGTCAAGACATGATTATATAAATTATTGTATGAGATGATCATGTTTTGTAACAAACTTATCAGCAACTAGCAGGAGCCATATGGTTGTCGCTTTATTGTATGAAATGCAATCACCATGTAAGTGCTTTACTTTATCACTATGCGGTAGAGATAGTCGTGGAAGCAATAGTTGGCGAGACGGCAACGATGCTACGATGGAGATTAAGGTGTCAAGCCGGTGACGATGGTGATCATGACGGTGCTTTAGAGATGGAGATCAAAGGCACAAGATGATGATGGCCATATCATATCACTTATATTGATTGCATGTGATGTTTATCTTTTATGCATCTTATTTTGCTTAGTACGACGATACCATTATAAGATGATCTCTCACTAAATTTCAAGGTATAAGTGTTCTCCCTGAGTATGCATTGTTTCTACAGTTCGTCGTGCCGAGACACCACGTGATGATCGGGTGTGATAAGCTCTACGTTCACATACAACGGGCGCAAGCTAGTTTTGCACAAGCAGAATACTCAGGTTAAACTTGATGAGCCTAGCATATGCAGATATGTCCTCGGAACACTGAGATCGAAAGGTCGAGCGTGAATCATATAGTAGATATGATCAACATAGTGATGTTCACCATTGAAAACTTCTCCATCTCACATGATGATCGGACATGGTTTAGTTGATATGGATCACGTGATCATTTAGATGACTATAGGGATGTCTATCTAAGTGAGAGTTCTTAAGTAATATGATTAATTGAACTTTAATTTATCATGAACTTAGTACCTGATAGTATTTTGAATGTCTATGTTGTTGTAGATAAATGGCCAGTGCTACTGTTCCTTTGAATTTTAGTGCGTTCCTAGACAAAGCTAAGTTGAAAGATGATGGTAGAAACTACACGGACTGGGTCCGTAACTTGAGGATTATCCTCTTTGCTGCACAGAAGAATTACGTCCTGGAAGCACCGCTAGGTGCAAAGCCCGCTGCAGGGGCAACACCAGATGTTATGAACATTTGGCAGAGCAAAGTTGATGACTACTCGATAGTTCAGTGTGCCATGCTTTACGGCTTATAATCGGGACTTCAACGACGTTTTGAAAATCATGGAGCATATGAGATGTTCCAGGAGTTGAAGTTAATATTTCAAGCAAATGTCCGAATTGAGAGATATGAAGTCTCCAATAAGTTCTATAGCTGCAAGATGGAGGAGAATAGTTCTGTCAGTGAACATATACTCAGAATGTCTGGGTACCACAACCACTTGACTCAACTAGGAGTTAATCTTCCTGATGATAGTGTCATTGACAGAGTTCTTCAATCACTGCCACCAAGCAACAAATGCTTCATGATGAACTATAATATGGAAGGGATGGATAAGACAATTCCCGAGATCTTCGCTATGCTAAAAGCTGCGGAGGTAAAAATCAAGAAGGAGCATCAAGTGTTGATGGTTAACAAGACCACTAGTTTCAAGAAAAAGGGCAAAGGGAAGAAGGGGAACTTCAAGAAGGACGACAAGCAAGTTGCTGCTCAAGTGAAGAAGCCCAAGTCTGGACCTAAGCCTGAGACTGAGTGCTTCTACTGCAAAGGGACTGTCACTGGAAGCAGAACTGCCCCAAGTATTTGGTGGGTAAGAAGGATGGCAAAGTGAAAGGTATATTTGATATACATGTTATTGATGTGTACCTTACTAATGCTCGCAGTAGCGCCTGGGTATTTGATACTGGTTCTGTTGCTCATATTTGCAAGTCGAAACAGGGGCTACGGATTAAGCGAAGATTGGCTAAGGACGAGGTGACGATGCGCGTGGGAAATGGTTCGAAAGTCGATGTGATCGCGGTCGGCATGCTACCTCTACATCTACCTTCGGGATTAGTATTAGACCTGAATAATTGTTGTTTGGTGCCAATGTTAAGCATGAACATTATATCTGGATCCTGTTTGATGCAAGACGGTTATTCATTTAAATCAGAGAATAATGGTTGCTCTTTTTATATGAGTAATATCTTTTATGGTCATGCACCCTTGATGAGTGATCTATTTTTATTGAATCTCGATAGTAGTGATACACATATTCATACTATTGAAGCCAAAAGATATAAGTTTAATAATGATAGTGCAACTTATTTGTGGCACTACCGTTTAGGTCATATTGGTGTAAGGCGCATGAAGAAACTCCATGGTGATGGGCTTTTCGAATCACTTGATGCTTGCGAACCATGCCTCATGGGCAAGATGACTAAGACTCCGTTCTCCGGAACAATGGAACGAACAACAGACTTATTGGGAATAATACATACTGATGTATGCGGTCCGATGAGTGTTGATGCTCGTGGCGGGTATCATTATTTTCTGACCTTCACAGATGATTTGAGCATATATGGGTATGTCTACATGATGAAACATAAGTCTATAACATTTAAAAAGTTCAAAGAATTTCAGAGTGAAGTGGAAAATCATCGTAACAATAAAATTAAGTTTCTATGATCTGATCGTGGAGGTGAATATTTGATTTATGAGTTTGGTCTTCATTTGAAACAATGCGGAATAGTTTTGGAACTCACGCCACTTGGAACACCATAGCATAACGGTGTGTTCGAACGTCGTACCCGCACTTTATTAGATATGGTGTGATCTATGATGTCTCTTACTGATTTACCGCTATCATTTTGGGGTTATGCTTTAGATAGGGCTGCATTCTTGTTAAATAGGGCACCATCGAAATCCGTTGAGACGACACCATATGAACTGTGGTTTGGCAAGAAACCCAGGTTGTCGTTTCTTAAAGTTTGGGGCTGCGATGCTTATGTGAAAAAGCTTCAACCTTATAAGCTCGAACCCAAATCAGAGAAATGTTTCTTCATAGGATACCCAAAGGAGACTGTTGGGTACACCTTCTATCACAGATCCGAAGGCAAGATATTCATTGCTAAGAATGGATCCTTTCTAGAATAGGAGTTTTCCTTGAAAGAAGTGAGTGGAAGGAAAGTAGAACTTGATGAGGTAACTATGCCTTCTCCCTTATTGGAAAGTAGTTCATCACAGAAATTAGTTCCAGTGATTCCTACACCAATTAGTGAGGAAGCTAATGATGATGATCATGAAACTTCTGATCAAGTTACTACCGAACCTCGTAGGTCAACCGGAGTAAGATCCGCACTAGAGTGGTACGGTAATCCTGTTCTGGAGGTCATGTTACTTGACCATGAGAAACCTACGAACTATGAGGAAGCAATGATGGGCCCAGATTTCGCAAAATGGCTTGAGGCCATGAAATCTAAGACGGGATCCATGTATGAGAACAAAGTGTGGACTTTGGTTGACTTGCCCGATGATCGGCAAGTGATACGTCTCCGTCGTATCTATAATTTTTGATTGTTCCATGCCAATATTATACAACTTTCATATACTTTTTGCAACTTTTTATACTATTTTTGGGACTAACATATTGATCCAGTGCCCAGTGTCAGTTCCTGTTTGTTGCAAGTTTTTTGTTTCACAGAAAATCCATATCGAACGGAGTCCAAACGGGATAAAAACTGACGGAGATTTTTTTGGAATGTATGTGATTTTTGGGAAGAAGAATCAACGCGAGACGATGCCCGAGGGGGCCATGAGGTAGGGGGCGCGCCCTGGACCCTCATGGCCACCCTGTAAGGCGGTTGGTGCCCTTCTTTTGCCGCAAGAAAGCCAATATCCGGATAAAAATCCTGTCCAAATTTCAGCCCAGTCGGAGTTATGGATCTCCGGGAATTTAAGAAACGGTCAAAGGCCAGAATCTGCAATGCAGAAACAGAGAGACAAAGAGACATATCCAATCTCGGAGGGGCTCTTGCCCCTCCGCCGCCATGGAGGCCGTGGACCAGAGGGGAAACCCTTCTCCCATCTAGGGAGAAGGTCAAGGAAGAAGAATAAGAAGGGGGGCTCTCCCCCCTCTCCCGGTGGCGCCGGAACGCCGCTGGGGCCATCATCGTGTGACGGTTGAGGGAGTCCTGGACTAAGGGGTCCTCGGGCGTCCAACCTGTTATCTATGGGCCGGAATGACGGGCTATGAACATATGAAGACCGAAGACTGTACCCGTGTCCGGATGGGACTCTCCTTGGCGTGGAAGGCAAGCTTGGCGAACAACTATGAAGATTCCATCTTATGTAACCGACTCTATGTAACCCTAGATCCCCCCGGTGTCTATATAAACTGGAGGGTGTAGTCCGGAAAGGATATACTGAATACCGTAGTCATACAGGCTAGACTTCTAGGGTTTAGCCATTACGATCTCGTGGTAGATCAACTCTTGTAATACTCATATTCATTAAGATCAATCAAGCAGGAAGTAGGGTATTACCTCCATAGAGAGGGCCTGAACCTGGGTAAACATCGTGTCCCTTGTCTCCTGTTACCATCAATCTTAGACGCACAGTTCGGGACCCCCTATCCGAGATCCGCTGGTTTTGACACCGACATTGGTGCTTTCATTGAGAGTTCCTCTGTGCTGTCGCTGAAAGGTTTGATGGCCCCTTCAATCGTTAGTAATGACGCTATCCACGGAGAAACTTTCCTCCCCGGACAGATCTTCGTGTTCGGCGGCTTCGCACTGTGGGCCAACTCGTTTGGCCATCTGGAGCAGATTGAAAGTTACGCCCCTGGCCATCAGGTCAGATTTGGGAGCTTGAACTACGTCGCGGACATCCGTGGCGACTTGATCTTCACCGGATTCGATACCGCGATAGCCGCTCCCGATCACCCCGATGATCATGACCTAAATCTATCATCGGGCCGCATCCAGGAGATCGCTCCTGTAACCGCTCTGGCCCTAGAGCCAGAGCAGGCCGCGCCATCCAAAGACGGGAGGATCAACCCCACCACGGAGGCCGCGATTCCATGGCGTTGGAGCCGCACATGGATCCGGTCCCGCATGATGCCTATGCCACCGGAACGCCGAACTCGTCTCCGGCCATAGGTTCCGAACCACGCGAGCCCGCGGACGCCGAGCTTGATCATTTACCGATCTTTGAATTCAGCGGCGCAGACATCTTCCAGCACTTGCCTCAAGGCAACATGCTAAACTCGTTAAAAAGTCTGTCCTTGGCGGAGGACTCTTAGCCGAACTATATACGGCTCGAACTAGGGGCTGACGATGGAGAATTTCGCTTCCCACCCACCACCCACTTTATAGCCACGGTCGATGATTTGACCGACGAACTTGATTTCGACTCCAAGGACATCGACGGTATGGACGACGATACCAGAGAAGAAGAGGCCCAGAACCCGCCGTTCACCGGACGCTGGACGACCACTTCCTCATATGACGTATACATGGTGGATGCACCAAAGGAAAACAACGGCGAGGACAAGGAAAACCCTCTTGAGGATAAACCTTCCGAAATACAGTCCAAGCGCTGACGTCAGCAGTGCCGCTCTAAATCACGCCATTGTAAAGATAGGAACACCGGCACAGGAGAAGCTGACACTCCGGAAGGTGCCAAAGACAACGAAGACCCCGTCGACACAACAACGAGCAAGACGAACAGGAAGATGAGCATGTTAGCCCTGTTAAACAGGCCACGCACAAAGATTCGGAGGACGATAGTTACCTTCCGCTCTCCGAAGATGAGGTGAGCCTCGGCACCGAGGATTTCATCATGCCTTAGGAACCTCTTGAGCACGAGCGCTTCAAGTGCCAGCTAATAGCCACTGCAAGGAGCCTGAAAAAGAAGCAGCAGCAGCTTCAAGCTGACCAGGACCTGCTCAATGATAAATGGATTGATGTCCTAGCAGCCGAACAATACGGCCTCAAGCGCCCAACCAAAAGCTACCGAAAGCGTAAATTGCTACCTCAGTTCGACGAGGAGGCGCCGGAGTATATACCACCACTATACAATGCGGCTGACCGACCACCGCGTGGCCGAGATAAAACGGCAACCCATGCAGAACACCAGCCCGCCCCGCCTCGTCAGTCAGGCAAAGGTAAATTCGCCCACGGCCATAGATATGACCTCCGGCAGAACCTGAACAATAAAGCAGGACATACCAGATCAATCTACGGATCACGAGAACGCGCCTCGACACGTGACAACGGCTACCTGTTCGAACGTGACAAACCCAGTAATGCGCGGGTTGAACACCACAGACGGACTCCACCAGAGCCGTGTCACGATACGGCCCGATATAGAGGCCCCGCACACCCTCATTGCTTCACTCATGAGGTCCTGGATCATGAATTCCCAGAGGGATTCAAACCAGTGAATATAGAATCATATGATGGAACCACGGACCCCGCGGTGTGGATAGAGGACTTCATTCTCCACATCCATATGGCTCGCGGAGATGATCTCCACGCCATCAAATATCTCCCCATAAACTCAAAGGGCCAGCTCGGCATTGGCTCAACAGTATGCCTGAAAATTCCATTGGCAGCTGGGAGGACCTGGAAGAGGATTTCCTCGATAACTTCCAAGTTACATATGTTTGACCTTTGGACGCTAAAGACTTAAGCTATATGTCTAGCAGCCCAGAGAGTTTGCCAGGAAATTCTGGACAAGGTTCTTAACTAAAAAGAACCAAATCGTTGACTGTCCGAATGCTGAAGCTCTAGCAGCTTTCAAACATAGCATCCGCGACGAATGGCTCGCTCGCTACCTCGGCCAAGAAAAGCCAAAATCCATGGCGGCCCTCACGGCACTAATGACCCGCTTTTGTGCGGGCGAGGACAGTTGGTTGGCTCGTAGCAAAAACAATGCAAGCGACGCCAGCACCCCTGAAGTTAAACATAACAAAGACAAGTCTCGACGCAATAGATACAAGCACCGAAAAAGCAGTGACAACACCGAGGATACGGCGGTCAACGCCATATTCAGTGGCTCTAAGTCCGGTCAGCGGAAGAAGTCGTTCCAAAAGAACAATTCGGGCCCATCCCGCTTGGACCGCATACTTGATCATCCATGCCAGATTCACGGCACCCTCGACAAGCCTCCTAATCATACAAATAGAGAGTGCTGGGTTTTCAAATATGCCGGCAAATTAAACGCCGAGAACAGGGAAAAAGGATCGCAAAGCGAGGATGATGACGAAGAGCCACGACAGCCGCACACAGGGTGAAAAAAGAAGTTTCCCCCTCAGGTCAAAATGGTGAACATGGTATATGCCACCCACATCCCCAAGAGGGAGCGCAAGCGCGCACTTAGGGACGTCTACGCGATAGAGCCAGTCGCCCCGAAATTCAATCCATGGTCGTCGTGCCCGATCAATTTCGATCATCGGGATCACCCGACCAGTATCCATCATGGGGGCTCAGGCGCACTAGTCTTAGACCCAATAATTGATGGGTTTCACCTGACTCGCGTCCTTATGGACGGTGGTAGAAGCCTCAATCTGCTCTATCAGGATACAACGCGGAAAATGGGCATTAACCCATCAAGGATCAAGCCTCCAAGGACTACCTTTAAAGGAGTCATACAAGGTCTAGAGGCCCGCTGTATGGGCTCAATCACATTATAGGTTGTCTTCGGATCTCCGCACAACTTCAGAAGCGAGGAGTTAATCTTTGACATCGTCCCATTCCGCAGCGGCTATCATGCTCTGCACGAACGAACTGCGTTTGCTCGATTCAACGCAGTGCTACACTATGCTTATCTCAAGCTCAAGATGCCCGGTCCACGCGGCGTCATAACAGTCAACGACAATACGGAACGCTCTCTCCGTACAGAAGAGCACACAGCTGCCCTAGCAGCAGAAGTACAAAGCGGCCTTCTCAAGCAGAACCTTCATTCGGCTGCCGAGCCCGCGGACACCCTCAAGAGGGTCCGAACTACTCTACAGCAGGAGAGCTCGGCTCGTCAGGAGCTCGACTAGCAATCCGGCCTCCGTCTTAGTCCCGATCAACTCGTGGCATTCGTGCCGCACGTACATAACTACGCACTTAAAAATCCATGGGCATCGACGGAGGCACATATAGCTTGTGATCCATGGCATGGCCCAACCGACATCGGACACACAGATACTTTCACTTTTACTTGTTCCTTTCAGGTCTCAATCCTACAGGCCCCATCGGGGGGTCTGGTCATCGGTCCTCTTGTAGGATAAATACACCAAGATGGCGAGAAGCGCAGACATATGGGGAACTTTTTAGATTGTAGCTGGAGCTATAGGACCCCAGCTTTTTGACCTTTACGTCTTTCCGGTTTTCTTTCTCTCTTTTCTTTTTCAGATTCCCTGTGGATAACCCCATCAGGTAGCACCCGTACACTCTGGTACATTTGACGTTTGCCAGGGGCTCTATATCACCCCACACTACAACAACAAAACTCCGAGCACTTTCTATAAGTATAGTTCGGCACGCCGAATTTAGCATTATATGCATTGGCTCCGAATCATGTCTTTGGTCAATAATTGGGTTGCCCGGCTCCTGTGCTTGCTACCCTATGTTCCGCTACATCGGCTAGGGTACTAAAGGGAGAACTACTGCGATTGTGCCCTGGCCTAGACCGGATGAGCACCTCAGTAGAGAAAGTCAAAAACTGACTCTCACGATGCGGCAAGAGCCGGTCTGCTGTTTGGAGGTTTCAAATCGTTGGAGATTTTTCCGCATTACGCGAAGGATCGGTACTTCTCGATCAGACGCTGACAACACTCTAGTTCGTATACCAGGGGCTGCCCCTATGTTTTATTATAAAACTCCTATGGCTAAGTGAGGGCGTTCAAGCCGTATAGTCTGGTTGCCTGGTTCGTTGCGCTAAACAACTCCTTCAAGGACCATATAATTGGATCAAGATTGTTTAGATTCCACCCTGAACACCTCCGTACTACCTACGCGAGGGCTGAAGCCGACGACTGGTTAACCCTCAGATTTCATACAACACGGCTGCACAGTAGGAAACATTCAAAACATAATAAAAATTATACATCACAAAGCGGATCTGTTCATACAAGGCAAAACATGGATGTATTCATTCGACAATAACGTCATGCCTGCACTGGGTTGCTACAAGTCGAGATCCCCCCAGGACGTCCGCAAAATATCGCTCGAGTGTGCGGTGCTCCTTTCCCTCCGGCGCCCCCCTGGACACCTCAACGACGTCCATCTTCACCCACCACATCTTGCAACGAGCGAACGCCATGCGGGCACCCTCGATGCAGACTGGTCGCTTGACGATGTCTGGCCGCGGACAAGTATCCACCACCCACTTCACGAGGCCAAAACAACTGCTAGGTATAGCTTTGGCCGGCCATAATCGGATTATTAAATCCTTCATGGCCAGTACGGCCACCCTGTGCAGCTCGACCAACTGTTTCAGTTGATCGGCAAAGGCCACCGGATGTTTTGGCACAACATACTGCGACCAGAACAACTTCTCCGAAGAATCCCCTTCCCTGGCTCGAAAGAACTCTGCAACATCGGATACACTACGCGGCAGATCCACAAAAGCCCCTGGGCAACTCCGAATCCGGGTTAGTAAAAGGTACTTCCTCTCCACATACATGCTTTGCATGTTAAACGCCTTACCCGCTGCGATCTTCTTCGCCTCCTGGATCTCCTGGAACGCATTCCGGGCCTCATTCCGTGCGGCCTCTATGCTCTGACGAGCTATGGTAAGTTCGGCCTCTCGAGCCGACGCCTCGTGCTCCAAAGCTTCACACTTCTTCACCACGTCTTGGAGCTCCTGCTGGACCTTGCCGACCCGGGCCTTGAGCTTCTTACGAGTGGCTTGCTGTTGGACAGCCTTCCCCTCGGCTTCGGCCAGGGCCTTTCTCAAGGCCTGGACTTCGGTCGTCGCTTTTGTACAAATCAGGGCATTTTTATCATTGCATATCATTTTCTTCTTTCTGAATACATAATAGGTTATTGCTTACCTTGTTTCTCCTGGAGCTGCCTCTTCACTTGGCCTAGCCCCTCCTCGGCCTCCGCCAGTTTCTGCTTCAGTCTAGAAACTTCGGCAGTATGCGAGGCCGCGGCTAGCAATGACGCATGTATTTCAGAAAAATTAAGTTAGCTTCCTATTAAAAAGAGATTGATCCTCTGCCCGGCTTTTTCTTTCCGAACACCGGACAGTGTCTCAGGGGCTACTGGCTACATTGGGATTTTCCCCTTTTTTGGCATCTCTTACCTCAAAGCCTGTCAGCAAGCTGCTACAGGCTTCGGTCAATCCGCTCTTGGCGGATTGAACCCTTTCAATCACCGTGCCCATAAGGACACGGTGCTCCTCCACAATAGAAGCGCCTCGCAGCGCTTCTAGCAGATTATCCGGTGCCCCTAGTTGGACAGGGGTCACCGGTGGAATTGGCATCCCCCTTCTTTTGAAGGAGGGTGCTTGCCGGATTCCGGAGCCGCCTCGGTCTCCAGAATCGAGTCCGGTTGAGGGACGGACTGTGTACGACCCTCCCTACTAGTCTCCATGGGGATTGATTCCCCTTGGTGTCCGGTGACGGGGGTTCCGCCTTCGGGCGCCTCCTGAGCCTCTCCCCCGTCGGACACAGTCCTTCGGGACAGCACCTCTACATCATCCTTGGTCTTGGGGGAGTGTGTGGCCGGCGGGGAGTCGCTGGCCATCGCCTTGGAATCTAGCGAGCCTCCTAACGAGGATCGCGCGGAGTTGTTGTGGGCCGGACTACAATAACATTGCCAACTGTTTCAATACAATGAGGAGGAGTAACTATATGGGCGGATAAGGTATTAATACTTACGATGTGGCCCGAGGCTTAGCGCGGGGGCGTCTCTCCGAACTATCATCAACGTCCCATGCGGAGTTACCCGCTAGGGAGCCTGTCAGTGTCAAAACCGGCGGATCTCGGGTACGGAGTCCTGAACTATGCGTCTAGGCCAAATGGTAATAGGAGGCAAGGGACACAAAGTTTTACCCAGGTTCGGGCCCTCTTGATGGAGGTAAAACCCTACGTCCTGCTTGATTAATATTGATGATATGGGTAGTACAAGAGTAGATCTACCGAGAGATGAGAGAGGCTAAACCCTAGAAGCTACCCTATGGTATGATTGTATGTTGTGATTGTTCTCCTACGGACTAAAACCCTCTGGTTTATATAGACATCGGAGAGGGTTAGGGTTACACAAGGTCGGTTACAAAGGAGGAGATATCCATATCCGTATTGCCTAGCTTGCCTTCCACTCCAAGTAGAGTCCTATCTGGACACGAGACAAAGTCTTCAATCTTGTATCTTCATAGTCAAACAGTCCGGCCAATGGAGATAGTCCGGCTGTCCGGAGACCCCCTAATCTAGGACTCCCTCTGTAGCCCCTGAACCAGGCTTCAATGACGATGAGTCCGGCGCGCAATATTGTCTTCGGCATTGCAAGGCGGGTTCCTCTCCAAATTCTGTGTACCTGTCGAAATAATGTCCGGTTTCTTGTGAAGGTTTGTACTCCTTGGCTTCTACGCCCAATAATGGCCACTTTCCACGTGTCGAGCGAATGTGAAGAGCCAGTGTGTTTTCACATTTACCCGCCTAGCTGTGTGAATGAGCCGCCTATTTAAAAAGACGAGGATTCAGATCCAAATCACACCATCCTCCCTTGGCGAACCTTCATCGGAGCGTACCCGACAGAGATCCATTCCATCATGGCCGGTCGACGCAGCTCCTCCTCTCGCACCCCTAGCTCCAAGCCTGGAGATTGGGAGAGATGTTCCGTCCCGCTCAGCAAATTAGTGATGCTTCAGTCCAAGGGATTTCTTCCCCAAGTGTACTTGGTCCCGGTTCGAGCCGGGCTTGCCACCTATAATGGCGGAGAGCAAGCGGAGAGCCTTCCCAATCCCTCCAAGGGAGAGAGGGCATGCCTTGTCCCTTATTTGGTAAGAGGGCCTGGATTCCCAATTCATCCGTTTCTCCGGGGGCTCCTGGAGTTCTACGGCCTCCAGTTGCACAATCTTACGCCTGCCTCCCTGTTGCATATCGCGGGATTCATAGCCCTTTGCGAGTTGTTTTTGGGCTGTGAAGCTCATTTCGCTCTGTGGAAGAAACTGTTCTGCCTTGTGCCCCGTTCTTAGAAGGGGTCAATATATCAAGTGGGCGGAGCCGAAGTGTGGCGTGTCGCTGGGACCGGATACCTGTCCGAAACCCCAAAGAAGACGTCCGAAGACTGGCCCTCAGATTGGTTTTATATAGAAGACGTCCCCCTCCTGGATTCTATCCAGATCGGCCTTCCTAAGTTCGACAATGCCCCTTTAAAGAAGCACCGGAGCTGGCGTCCACGGAGCCCCCTGGAGGAAGATGACAGGGACATTCTTTACCTGATGAGCCGGATAAGTTTTTTAGCTCGATCCGGATTGACCATGATCGAGGTCATGGCCACATGTATCATGCGGGGGGTGGAGCCGCTTCAGTATAGAGGTCACCCCATGTGGGATTTCAACGGGGAGGATGACTCCACCCGCCACGGCCGCAAAGGGCCGGGAACGGCTGCTGATCTAATAAAGATCTTATCCACTTTGTACAAGGGAGAAGAGGAGGAATTCCTTCGTGTCAACCCGCAGGGCAGATTTTCTATGTACAATCCTCCGAGCTGGGTAAGCGGAGACTTTTTATCGCCCATCCATTTTGTATTCCCGTAGTTAAGTATTCATTCTAGCGATTTTATCGCAGGAGCTGCGCCAGGCTGTAAAGGAGATAAACAGCCCTCCTCCACAACCCGAGGACCCTGGACGGTCCCTTGACCCGGCCTCCCAGGAGGATCTGGACTTATTTGTGGAGCTGATCGATGGGGTATTTTACCAATCGAGTAATGACAATGCTTTGGTGGCCATTACGGCCGATTACCCTGGGCTAGTTCCAGCCTCACAGGTGATTGAGACGGAAGTCCCAGTAGTTCAAAAAGGGATCCGTCCTTGCGTGTTTTTGATCGCCGTATAACAGCCGTGTTTTGCAGGGGAGATCCTCGAGGCCGAAGGCCAAGCCTGCGGCGACTGGCCAACAAGGGGCCGCAAGGCCAGGCAGGCTGAAAAGACCCGCAGTCTGGATTGAGACACCGGCGCAACGGTATGGCGTGCCGTCCTTATTGCAAGACATTATTCTCAGAGGCATATTAATGCCCATGCCTTCTTTTCAGGAAAAAGAGCGCTCGCCGGACTACACCCGGAGAGGCTACCAACCGCGCCTCCACAAGCGAGGCTCCAAGGCCGGATTCGGGGGCGGGAACGAATACAAGGCGTGCGCCGGGTGCTCCTCCGACAGAGGATGCAGATAAAATGTCCGCCACCCATTCCGAGGTAGAAAGTGCCATGAACCACAGGCATCGCCGGACTATTCTTCATGACGCTTGTTCTCCCAAGAGGCATTGGATGCCTTCAACTCGGGAGACGCGCACCTCCGTGCCGCTCAAAATGGTCTAGCCAGAGCCACGGAGCAGTATGTAAAAGACATACAGGTGAGAAAATTTGATGATTATATATATCAGTAGCCCCTGAGACTTGAAACAGTTAGGATAACTGATTTAAGGATCATTTGTTATGCAGGTTCTTACAGAAAAGAATACTCAACTGTCCCAGGAGCTGGAGGAGTGCAAAGCCCAACTTCAGGCCGCACTGGCCGCAACAGGGGAGCCCAAAGAGACCCCCTCTGGTAACATATCCTTTGAATGATAAGTATCATATAGAATGCGGCGTATATGCAGATCTAACGATAAAATTGCAGATGACGCTGGAGTAAATCCGGATAAGCAACAACTGATACGCCAGCTGAAGGCCGGTGAGAGCGTGCTTACGAGGGTGAGGCAGGAGAAAAATGATCTCCAAGATGCCAACACCAAGATGGGCATGGAACTACAAGATGTTCGCGCCGAACTGTCGAATTCTGTTAAGGAGAATCGGCGGCTTCGACGCGGCATATTTAGTAAGTGCTTGAACGAACTTTGAAAAAGAGTTCGGCGAGGAAGCTGGCTGACAGAGTTATGTCTGTAGGTATGCTAACAGGTCGTCCTACAGAGGAAATGCTCGGTTCAACGGGTGACCTTCTTCCCGAGCTCTCACAGCTGCACGAACGAGTTCGGCAGGTGATGCAAGGCGTTGCCCAGGCCTTGTGGCCATCCGTCTCCATACCCGAAGGCCTTGGAGAGCTTGCAGAAAAGCTAAAGGGAGCGCGGTGGCGCTTCCGATTATGGAAGATATCGGCCTGCCGTCAGGGCGCCAGGGAAGCCTGGGCGATGGTGAAGACACATTACACGAAGGCTGACCCGAACCACATGGCCGAAGTCGGACCTGTGGGGCCCGATGGGAAGGAGATCCCTGTGAGCTTAGTGTACGGTCAAGTAGAATTGGCTGCAAAGTATTCCCAACAGGACTGTAGACTAGACAACCTGTTGGATGGTATTGAAGAGGAATTCAACCAGTCAAATTGACTATGTAATTTTAAAGTGACATGTATAATGCCTTCTAGCAGGATTGTAGATTGTTTGTCGTGGCGGACCTTTTCGCTTCAACCTCGGGACCCGACAGTCCGAAGTGTATCCGAATACCCTCTCGGTTATGTAAGAACCGGGGAATGCGTGGAGACCAGGCGTAGGGGTCATTAGTGCTTTATCAGACAAGTGCCCAACTAGTTATGTTATATTACATGGGTAGTAAGAAACATCTTCCAGGGAGAATAGTTCCGTTCAGGGTTCCTTTCCCTGGGTAAGCATGCCCTAAAGTGCATGTCTGGACTGCGATAAGAAGCGCAGAAAAATCATCTGGGGGCAGATATGAATAATAAAAGTCATCTTTTGTTCACCGACCGAATATTCCCTTAAGAACACTAGCTTTCGGCTTCACCCAGTCTGAGGTACACGTCCGGCTGACCCGGCGGTAACAATCGCAGAGGTGCTCCCCTTATGCCCTAGCCGAATTAACGGGAACGTAGGGCATAAATACAAGAGCCAGACAACCCAGCTTGGCCAAAACTTAAGTCATATCGATGCATATAATGGTGAAAAAAGGTACATGCAGAAGTATAACACATGTGTTGGGCATGAGGCCCAGGTAAATAACTTAAGCTTCTGTGAAATAAGCCCCCAGGTATGAAGAATGCGGCTAGCACATCTGTAATGTACGAGTGAGGCACAAGGTGACCCTTGAAGGCCTAAAGAAATAAAAGAAAAAAGGGAAACGGGACAGATGTTGCATATGCAGAAAATGGACAAAGGGAGGGGACTAACATAAAGTCCGGTGCTAAGTGTAGAATCTTCGGAGCCTTGATGCGTTCCATGGGTTCAGCTCGAGTCGACTAGTCGATGCATCCCGTAGTCGATACGCTCCACCGGTCAGAACTTGGTCGATAATGAAGGGACCTTCCCATTTGGGCTTGAGCTTGTTCTTTTTCTTATCCGGCAGCCGTAGAACTAGTTCGCCAATGTTATAAGTTTTGGCCCGTACTTCTATGCTTTGGTATCTGCGAGCCTGTTGCTGGTAAAATGCGGAACGGGCTTTGGCTACATCGTGCTCCTCCTCCAAGGTGTCCAGACTGTCCTGCCGATCGAGCTCGGCTTCTCTTTCTTCGTACATGCGCACTCGAGGTGAGTCATGAATTATGTCACAAGGCAGGACTGCCTCTGCGCCGTACACCATAAAAACGGTGTATATCCGGTACTACGATTCGGCGTGGTCCACGGCCCCCAGAGTACGGAGTCGATCTCCTCTACCCAGTGCGTGTCAGACTCCGTTAAGGAGCGCACTAATCTGGGTTTAATGCCGCTCATTATAAGACCATTTGCTCGTTCGACTTGACCGTTGGTTTGTGGGTGATAGACTGAAGCATAATCGAGCTTGATGCCCATTTTGCTGCACCAAAGTTTTACCTCATCGACCGTGAAGTTCGTGCCGTTATCAGTGATGATGCTGTGGGGGACGCCGTAACGGTGTACAACCCCGGATATGAAATCTATCACCGGTCCGGATTCGGCTGTTTTAACCGGTTTAGCCTCTATCCATTTGGTGAATTTATCCACCATGACCAATAAGTATTTTTTTCTTGTGGGTTCCCCCTGTAAGGGGTCCAGCCATGTCAAGCCCCCAGACCGCTAAGGGCCATGTAATGGGGATTGTTTGGAGGGTGGTGGGCGGCATGTGGCTTTGATTTGCAAAGAGCTGGCAACCGGCGCAACGTTGGACCAAGTCCCGTGTATCTGCCCGGGCCGTTGGCCAATAGAATCATGTACGGAAGGCCTTGCTTACAAGAGCTCGGGCTGCAGCGTGATGACCGCCGAGTCCGGCGTGAATTTCTGCCAAAAGGTTCTGCCCTTCCTCTTCAGAGATGCACCTTTGAAGGACTCCGGTAGCGCTTTTTTGTACAATTCTCCCTCATGGACCTGTAGGCCTTGGATCGCCGCACTATGCAGCATGCCTCATTTTGGTCCTCCGGGAGTTCCTGTCTAGTTAGGTAGGCCAGGAATGGTTCTGTCCACGGGGCAATAATGGCCATTATTTCATGGGCTGAATGTGTTATTTCTGTGGCGGAGCCTCCGATTGTGTCAGAGAGTTCGGTATCGGGTATTTTGGCCGGCTCCGGACTGTTGTTACCGGTGTCCCCTTCCCATGCTATGGATGGCTTGAAGAGCCGTTCCAGAAATATGTTGGGAGGGACCGCGTCACATTTTGCACCGATGCGGGCGAGGATATCCGCCGCCTGATTGTTTTCCTGAGCCACATGGTGAAATTCGAGCCCTTCGAACCGAGCTGACATTTTTAGGATGACATTGCGATAAGCTGATGGTAACCGGAGTATGCGTCGAGGAAATACAATGAATCGTGTCCTGCGGTAGCATCGATGATTTGATCGATGCGGGGGAGGGGGAAGGGATCCTTTGGGTAGGCGTTGTTAATGTCCTTAAAATCGACGCACAAGCGCCAGGATTTGTCCTTCTTTGGTACCATCACCAGGTTTGCTAGCCAGTCCGGATGTTTAATGTCTCTGATGAATCCGGCCTCCAATAGCTTGGCTAGTTCCTCTCCCATGGCTTGTCTCTTAGGCTCGGAGAAACGCCGAAGAGCCTGCTTGACTGGCTTGAATCCTTTTAGGATATTTAGGCTGTGCTCAGCCAACCTGCGTGGGATTCCTGGCATGTCTGAAGGGTGCCAGGCAAAAATGTCCCAGTTCTCGCATAGGAACTCTCGCAGTGCGGAGTCGACATCAGGGTTTAATTGTGCCCCGATGGAAGCTGTTTTTGTAGGGTCCATTGGATGGACTTGGAATTTGACTATTTCGTCCGCCGGTTTAAAGGAGGTGGACTTGGATCTTTTATCGAGTATCACATCGTCCCTGTTCACCGTGGAGCGCAGCGCAGTTAGTTCCTCGGCCGCTAGGGCTTCGGATAGTGCCTCCAGGGCCAGTGCGGTTGTCTTATTTTCGGCGCGGAGTGCTATGTCCGGATCACTAGCAAGAGTGATGATTCGGTTGGGCCCGAGCATTTTGAGCTTCATGTACCCGTAATGGGGTATGGCTTGGAAGATTGTAAACGCCTCTCGCCCTAGTAGAGCGTGGTATCCGCTGCTAAACGGGGCCACTTGGAATGTAATTTCTTCGGACCTGTAATTACCCGACGTGCCAAATACCACATCTAGTGTGATTTTCCCAGCACAGCGTGCTTCCCGACTGGGGATGATTCCTCTAAAGGTTGTGCTACTTTGCTCAATGCGGCTCCAGTCTATTTCCATCTTTTGAAAAGTTTCCTCGTAGATGAGGTTTAATCCGCTGCCGCCGTCCATGAGTACCTTGGTGAGTCGAAAGCCGTCCACAATTGGATTGAGGACCAGTGCGGCTGGTGCTCGGGCTGTTCGGAATTTGGGTTCGTCACTGGCATTGAAGGTAATAGCCGTGGCACTCCAAGGATTTATTTCTGCTATGTGGCAGATTTTGGCCATGCTGCGGAGTGTTCGCTTGCGTCTATTATTTGACGCGAAGTCTCAAAGACCGTTAACACCGTATTGTTGTTCACGGGATGGTGCTCTGTGGTTTTTGGGAGGAATAGATCCTCACCACTTTTGGCCACCTGCCGGAGTATCCAACATGCTCTAAGGCTATGTGTTGGTATTGCATCCGCTGTACTATGAATTTTGCAAGGTCTGTTGAGCCATCCCTCCAGTAAGGTTCCTTGCCCCGTAGAGAGATTTTGCTTTTTGGTAGTTAACCCAAGTGTATTGTGATAATGCACCCTTTTATTTCGGACTGGGTCTGTATTCAGGGCCGGATTATCCCAAAATTTTATTTCGGTTTTCCAGGCGCTTTCCATCGCACAATACTTTCGTACTATGGACACCAAGTCGGCAAAGCGTGTAATTTCACATCGACTTATGGCATTGAGGATTCCCTTGTCTGTGCAATTATTGCAGAAGAATGAAATTGCATCTTCCTCACGGCAGTCCTTTATCCTGTTCATGACTAGGAGGAATCTGGCCTAGTAATGGTGTACTGTTTCTTCGGGCTCTTGCCTAATTTGGGATAGATCGCGTATGTTTGGGTGGGTGGGTGGAATTGAATCCGAGTCCTCACCCGATCTGAGACTCAGGGGCCAAGGAGTTTCCGAACTCGAAAGTTTGGATTCTTGGATGTTTTCTGATAAATCTAGCTCGCTGCCTGATTCTAGGTTCAGGCCTTGAGTGACGTCCTCCCCTCCGCGGGTATCTGGCTTGGAGGGATCGGGAATCCGGACATAGCTAGTCCTTAAGATAGATGAAGGGTTGCCGCATTGTTCCTCTACCACTTCAACGTGATGGGTGACCTGGGGAGAGTTAATCTCTCTCAGATCGGGTTTAGGTCCAATCTGATTGTAGTCTGTAGCGACTCTCAGGGCGGCGATGCGATCCAAGAGCTCGTTCAGGGAAGAGAGATCCATTGGATCTAACTGCTCGGCGAGTTCCGAGTTGATGTGAAGATTGCTATCGATGACCCGAGAAGTCATCATTGGCGCAGCGGCCGAATAGGTGGTCATAAGAAAACCCCCTAGCCAGAGAGTTTGGCCGATAGCCAAAGTTCCCTCAGTGATAGTGCCGTCTTTAAAGACGGGACGAGGCATCCTTCCTGGTGGCGACGGCACATCGGAACTCTCAATGAAAGCACCAATGTCGGTGTCAAAACCGGCGGATCTCGGGTAGGGGGTCCCGAACTGTGCGTCTAGGCCAGATGGTAACAGGAGGCAAGGGACACGAAGTTTTACCCAGGTTCGGGCCCTCTTGATGGAGGTAAAATCCTACGTCCTGCTTGATTAATATTGATGATATGGGTAATACAAGAGTAGATCTACCACGAGATCAGAGAGGCTAAACCCTAGAAGCTAGCCTATGGTATGATTGTATGTTGTGATTGTTGTCCTATGGACTAAAACCCTCCGGTTTATATAGACACCGGAGAGGGTTAGGGTTACACAGGGTCGGTTACAAAGGAGGAGATATCCATATCCGTATTGCCTAGCTTGCCTTCCACGCCAAGTAGAGTCCCATCCGGAGATAGTTCGGCCAATGGAGATAGTTCGGCTGTCCGGAGACCCCCTAATCCAGGACTCCCTCAGAGCCCTTCTGCTTTTTGGGCGCCTCCGCCTCCAGAGTTGTGGAGGCCGCCCTCTTCTTCCTCCCCCCATCAGGGGGAGAGTCTCTCTCCTCCTCCTCCTCATCCGCATCGTCTTCGACGGCGGGGGAATGGGCCTTGTCTTCGGACGCCATGTCCGACGTGCCCTTGCAGTGGGGGCCACTCCAGACCCCCTTGGCCTTTCCTGTGGCCTTCTTCTCCGGTGCCTTATAAGGCAGCATCTTCGCTAAACGTGGAATGACTGGCTCTTTGGGCAAGGGAGCCAGACAATGGATCTTCTTCGCCTGCTTAAACCAGTACTGAAAAAGCAATGGTAATGAAAGCTTAGATATCACCCTTGAAACAAGCAAGTAAGGGGTGTGTTAAAAATAACATACCTCATTGGGGAGGTGATTTATGTCGTGACCACGATCCGAATCAGTGACCGGCGGTATCTCGTTTCCCTTGAAAAGCAACTTCCAGGCATCTTCATGAGTCGTGTCGAAGAGCCTCATCAAAGTATGGTGTTTCTTCGGGTTGAAGTCCCAAAGAGGACGGCTTCGGCTCTGGCAGGGGAGGATCTGGCGCACCAGCATCACTTGGATTATGTCGATGAGCTTGATATCCCTATCGATCATGCTCTGGATGTGCGTTTGCAGCACAATCAGCTCATCCGATGAACACCTGTTTACGCTCTTCTCGACCCAGGAGGTGAGCCACACGGGAGCGCTGGAGTTGAATTCGATAGCTACGGCCCAGGTGGCGTCGTGGGGTTCGGTGATGTAGAACCATAGCTTCTGCCATTCCTTGACAGATTCCACGAATGTGCCTTTTGGCCAAGAAACATTGGTGGGCTTGTTCACCATTGCGCCCCCACACTCAACGTGCTGACCGTCCACCACCTTGGGCTTCACATTGAAGGTTTTGAGCCATAACCCGAAGTGGGGGTGGATGCGGAGGAAAGCCTCGCACACGACGATGAACGCCGAGATATTAAGGAAGGAGTTCGGGGATAGACCGTGGAAATCTAACCTGTAGTAGAACATTATCCCGCGGACGAAGGGGTGGAGTGGAAACCCTAGCCCGCGGAGGAAATGGGGGATGAACACTACCCTCCCGTTGGGCTTCGGTGTGGGGATGATTTGTCCCCGGGCTGGAAGACGGTGGGCGATTTCCTTCGCCAGGTACACGGCCGCCCGAAGCTCGGTGACGTCCTCCTCCTTAACGGAGGAGGCCATCCACTTGCCTTGAACTCCGGATCTGGACATGGTTGAGTGCTTTCTCGAGACAAAGGGAATGAGAACTTGGGCGTTGGATCTCTAGAGCGGAGAGGCAGGAAGAAAGCGTGGGGGAAGAAAGAGGAATCTTATCTCCTTATAAGGGCGGTGAATATCGAACGCCCCCCATTCGCCTGCTCCCAAGGGTTGTGTAAACGACACGGTTGGGTTACCCATGCCCGTATTGATGAGAATCCCGTGATAAGGGGACATGATCTCTGCTTTGACAAGACGTGCCAATGACAACCGTGTCTACATGGGGCGAAAAACGGTTCGAAATTACAACCGGACAGGCGCGACGTCACATTACTAAAGTTGTCAGCAGATGGGACTCATGTGTTGTTATATTCTCTCTATGGTTGTGTGCGGTGTGTGTTACAGGTCCGGACACGATCAATTCGTCTGAAGACTATTCGGGAGTTCAGAAGGAGGAACCCGCCTTGCAATGCCGAAGACAGCACTATGCGCCGGATACCTTGTCATTGAAGCCAGGTTCAGGGGCTACTGAGGGAGTCCTGGACTAAGGGGTCCTCGGGCGTCCGTCCTGTTATCTATGGGCCGGACTGATGGGCTGTGAAGATATGAAGACCGAAGAATGTACCCGTGTCCTGATGGGACTCTCCTTAGCGTGGAAGGCAAGCTTGGCGAACAACTATGAAGATTCCATCTTATGTAACCGACTCTATGTAACCCTAGATCCCCCGGTGTCTATATAAACCGGAGGGTGTAGTCCGGAAAGGATATACTGAATACCGTAGTCATACAGGCTAGACTTCTAGGGTTTAGCCATTATGATCTCATGGTAGATCAACTCTTGTAATACTCATATTCATCAAGATCAATCAAGTAGGAAGTAGGGTATTACCTCCATAGAGAGGGCCCGAACCTAGGTAAACATCATGTCCCTTGTCTCCTGTTACCATCAGCCTTAGACGCACAGTTTGGGACCCCCTACCAGAGATCCGCCGATTTTGACACCGACAACGGCGATCTACACCAACACCTCTGTCATCTTCACCAACATCTTCATCACCTTCCCCCATATATCTACAGCGGTCCACTCTCCAGCAACCCGTTGTACCCTCTACTTGAACATGGTGCTTTATGCTTCATATTATTATCCAATGATGTGCTGCCATCTTATGATGTCTGAGTAGATTTTTGTTGTCCTATCGGTAATTGGCGAATTGCTATGATTGGTTTAATTTGCTTGTGGTTATGTTGCTGCCCTTTGGTGCCCATCATATGAGCACGTGCGTGGAACACACCATAGGGTTAGTTGTATGTTGATAGGACTATGTATTCGAGGGCAAGAGTGACAGAAGCTTCAACCTAGCATAGAAATTGATGCATACAGGATTGAAGGGGGACCAACATATCTTAATGCTATGGTTGGGTTTTACCTTAATGAACTTTAGTAGTTGCGTATGCTTGCTAATAGTTCCAATCATAAGTGCATAGAATTCCAAGTCAGGGATGACATGCTAGCAGTGGCCTCTCCCACATAAAACTTGCTATCGTTCTAGTAAAGTAGTCAATTGCTTAGGGACAATTTCACAACTCCTACCACCACTTTTCCACACTCGCTATACTAACTTTATTGTTTCTTTACTTAAAACAGCCCCTAGTTTTTATTTACGTGCTCTTTATATTCTTGCAAACCTATCCCGTTACACCTACAAAGTACTTCTAGCTTCGTACTTGTTTTAGGTAAAGCAAACGTTAAGCATGCGTAGAGTTGTATCGATGGTCGATAGAACTTGAGGGAATATCTGTTCTACCTTTAGCTCCTCGTTGGGTTCGACACTCTTACTTATGGAAAGAGGCTACGATTGATCCCCTATACTTGTGGGTTATCAGCAAGCCATAGAGAATAAATTGATCTTCAAGAAGAAGGCTGACGCTGACGGTAATGTTACTGTCTACAAAGCTCGACTTGTTGCGTAAGGTTTTCGACAAGTTCAAGGAGTTGACTACGATGAGACCTTCTCACCCGTAGCGATGCTTAAGTCCGTCCGAATCATGTTAGCAATTGCCGCATTTTATGATTATGAAATTTGGCAAATGGATGCCAAAAGTGCATTCCTTAATGGATATCTTAAAGAAGAGTTGTATATGATGCAACCAGAAGGTTTTTCCAAAAGGTGCTAACAAAGTGTGCAAGCTCCAGCGATCCATTTATGTACTAGTGCAAGCATCTCAGATTTGGAATATACGCTTTGATAGTGTGATCAAGGCATATGGTTTCATACAGACTTTTGGAGAAGCCTGTTGAGGGAGTCCTGGATTAGGGGGTCTCCGGACAGCCGGAATATATCCTTTGGCCGGACTGTTGGGCTATGAAGATACAAGATTGAAGACTTCGTCCCGTGTCCGGATGGGACTTTCCCTGGCGTGGAAGGCAAGCTAGGCAATACAAATGTGTAGATCTCCTCCCTTGTAACCGACTCTGTGTAACCCTAGCCCCCTCCGGTGTCTATATAAATCGGAGGGTTCAGTCCGCAGGACAACATCCAATCATACCATAGGCTAGCTTCTAGGGTTTAGCCTCTATGATCTCGTGGTAGATCAACTCTTGTAATACTCATATCATCAAGAACAATCAAGCAGGACGTAGGGTATTGCCTCCATCAAGAGGGCCCGAACCTGGGTAAACATCGTGTCCCCTGCCTCCTATTACCATCTGCCTTAGACGCACAGTTCGGGACCCCCTACCCGAGATCCGCCAGTTTTGACACCGACATTGGTGCTTTCATTGAGAGTTCCACTATGCCGTCTCCATAAGGTTTGATGGCTCCTTCGATCATCGGTAACGATGCGGTCCAGGGTGAGGTTTTCCTCGCCGGACAGATCTTTGTATTCGGTGGCTTCCCACTATGGGCCAATTCGCTTGGCCATCTGGAGCAGATCTAGAGCTATGCCCCGGGCCATCAGGTCAGGTTCGGGAACTTAAACTACACTGCCGACATCCGCGGAGACTTGATCTTCGACAGATTCGAGCCCATGTCAGGTGTGCCGCACAGTCACGACGAGCATGACATAACTCTGCCGTTGGACAATATTCGGGAAATCGCATCTGCAACTACTCCGGCCGTCAATTCGGAGCAAATTGCGCCATGCAAGAGCGGAGTGATAGACCCCCGCCATGGCGGACGCACTCTCAGTGGCGATAGAGCCAGATACTGACTTCACCCCTTACGAGAGCTGTGTCGCCGAACCACTGGATTCACCTCCGGCCATGGACTCCGAGCCGCTTACATCCGCGGATATCTTTCAGCACCCGCCTTTTGGCGATGTGCTAAATTCATTAAGGTCTCTCTCCCTGTCATGAGAACCTTGGCCGAACTATGTCCGGCTAGAATGGGATGCGTACGATGAAGAAATTCGCTGCCCACCCACCACCCACTTAGTAGCCACTGTCGACGATTTAACCTACATGCTTGACTTCGACTCTGAAGACATCGACGGTATGGACGACGATGTAGGAGACGAGCAGGAACCACTACCCATAGGGCGCTGGACCGCTACCTCATCATACGACATATATATGGTGGACATCCCTAAAGAAGGCAACGTCGACAAGACCGCGGAGGATGGCCCCTCCAAGAAGCAACCCAAGCGCTGACGTCAGCGGCGCCGCTCTAAGTCCCGCCACAGCAAAAGTAGTGATACCGACACAGGAGATAATAACACTCCGGATAGTGCCGAAGACAACCACAATCCCCTCCAGCACGATGTAGAGCCGGAGGATGAACAAGCCAGCCCTCCAGAGCAGGCAGCAGATGGAGAACCGGAGGAGGACAATTACATGCCTCTCTTCGAAGACGAGGCGAGCCTCGGCGACGAAGAATTTGTCGTCCCTGAGGACCCCGTCGAGCAGGAGCGCTTCAAGCGCTGGCTTATGGCCACAGCAAATAGCCTGAAGAAAAAGCAACAACAACTTCAAGCTGATCAAGACTTGCTAGCAGACAGATGGACCGAAGTCCTTGCGGCCGAGGAATACGAACTCGAGCGCCCCTCCAAGAGTTACCCAAAACGCAGGTTGCTACCTCACCTCGAGGAGGAAGCATTGAAACCTCATTCACCAGTGTACGATGTGGTTGACCGGCCACTGCGTGGCCGAGCCAGAGAGGCGTTTCAGCCTGAAGTTCAGCCTGCACCCTGCCGCCACTCAATCAAAAACACCAAGGCCCGGGGCAACACACGGGACCTGCGAGACGTATTGGACAGTAAGGCAAAACTTGCAAGGTCAATATACGGGTCACGGGCACACGCGCCAACACGGGACGATGATCATCGCGCCGGATACACCAAAAGCAAATCCGGCCGGGCCGAATACAGCAGACAAGACTCACATGAACTGCGTCGGGATATAGCCCGGCACAGAGGCGCCGCACACCCCCTATGCTTCACTGATGAAGTTATGGATCACGAATTCCTGGAGGGTTTCAAACCAGTAAATATCAAATCATATGATGGTACAACAGATCCCGCTGTATGGATTGAGGATTTCCTCCTTCACATCCACATGGCTCGCGATGATGATCTACATGCCATCAAGTACCTCCCACTAAAACTCAAAGGACCAGCTCGACATTGGCTTAATAGCTTGCCAGCAGACTCCATCGATAGTTGGGAGGATCTGGAAGACGCATTCCTTGACAACTTCCAGGGCACTTATGTGGGACCACTAGATGTTGATGACTTGAGCCATATAACTCATCAGCTAGGTGAATCGGCCAGACAATTCTGGACTCGGTTCCTGACTAAGAAAAACCAAATTGTCGACTGTCGGGACACAGAGGCCCTAGTGGCATTCAAGCACAACATCTGCGACGAGTGGCTTGCCCGCCACCTTGGCCAGGAGAAGCCGAAGTCTATGGCGGCCCTCACGACACTCATGACCCGCTTTTGCGCGGGCGAGAATAGCTGGCTGGCTCACAGCAATAACACATCGAGGAATCCGGGCACTTCGGATACCAAAGATGCCAACGATAGACAATGTCGTAACATACCAAAGCGCCGCAATAACGACGATAACACTGAGGATACGACAGTCAATGCCGGATTCAGAGGCTCTAGATCCGGTCAGCGGAAAAATCCATTTAAAAGAAGTACTCCGGCTCCGTCTAGTTTGGATCGCATGCTGGATCGCTCGTGTCAAATCCACGGCACCCCCGACAAGCCAGCCAATCACACCAACAGAGAATGTTGGGTGTTCAAGCATGCCGACAAGTTAAATGCTGAAAACAAGGACAAGGGGCTGCATAGTGATGACGAGGAGGAGCCCCAGCCGCTGAACACGGGAGGACAGAAGGGGTTCCCTCCACAAGTGAAGACGGTGAACATGATATACGCAACCCACATTCCCAAGAGGGAGCAGAAGCGTGCACTAAGGGATGTCTATGCGATGGAGCCCGTCGCCTAAAAGTTCAACCAATGGTCTGCTTGCCCAATCACCTTTGATCGCAGGGACCACCCCACTAGTATCTGTCATGGCGGATCCGCCGCACTGGTCCTAGACCCCATCATCGACGGATTTCACCTCACTCGAGTCCTTATGGACGACGGCAGCAGCCTGAACCTGCTCTATCAGGATACAGTGTGAAAAATGGGCATCAACCCCTTGAGGATCAAACCCACCAAAACCACCTTTAAGGGCGTCATCCCAGGTGTAGAGGCCCATTGCACGGGCTCAATCACACTGGAAGTGGTCTTCGGATCACCAGACAAATTCCGAAGCGAGGAGTTAATCTTCGACATCGTCCCGTTTCGCAGTGGCTATCATGCACTGCTCGGACAAACTACATTTGCAAAATTCAATGCAGTACCGCATTACGCATACCTCAAGCTCAAGATGCCAGGACCTCGGGGGGTCATAACAGTGAATAGAAATACAGAACGCTCGCTCCGCACGGAAGAGCACACTGCGGCCCTCGCAGCAGAAGCACAAAGCAGCCTTTCAAGGCAAAATTCAGCAATACAGCCCCCGAACACCTTCAAGCGTGTCCGGAGTAAACTGCAACAGGATCACCTGGCACGTTCAGAGCTCGCCTAGCAATTCGGCCCCGTCCCAGTCCCAGTCAAGCGATGAAATCCATGCCGCGCGTACATAATTATGCACCGAAAATACCATGGACATAGGCAGGGGCACGATCAGGGCATGTCCTAGGGGTTGTATATCTTTATCATTTATTTTCTCTTTCAGGGCCTAACTCTCTAGAAGCCCTTTCCGGCAGTATGATTGCCAGACACATTACGGGAAGGAACAACCAAGGCGGCAAGAAGCTAAGATGTACACGGGAACCCCCAGGTGGTCTCTAATAATAATACCCGCTTTCTACTATCCATACACAGCTTGCCCTTGGATAGGACATTTTGAATAGTCCTACTTTCTGCTTATTGCACTACCTGTACCAGTACGCTTCGACATATTATTTAAATAACAATGCATAGCATCAATCTATTATTGCATTATTCATTCTTTTTTCCCTTTATGTCCATTTACGACAATCCGCACCCGTAAATTCAGGTACGGTCAGTACGCCAGGGGCTTTCGTCTACCCCATAATACGACACGAGAAGTCCGAACACTTTCGACAGTGCGGCACCCCGAACTTATAGCATTATATGCATCAGCTCTGAATCATGTCTTGGGTCAATAGTTGGGTTTGCCCGGCTCCCATGCTTTGGTACCTTACGTTCCGCTATATCGGCTAAGGTACCGGTGGGAGAACTACTGCGATTGTGTCTCGGTTCTTCCGGACGAGCACCTCAGTAGAGAAAGCTGAAAACTGACTGTCATGATTAGGCGAGAGACTGGTCGCTGTTCGAGAGGTCTCAAGTCCTTAAAGAGTTTTTACGCTTCGGGCGAGGAGTCGGCCTTGTCCGGCTTAGGCGTGTATAGCGCCCCAAATTCGGCCTTCCGAATACCAGGGGCTTCGCCAAAATTTAAAATTGTAGACTTCTATGGCTAAGTGAGAGTGATAAAGCATTATAGTCTGATTGCCTGGTTCGTTGCGCTGAACACCTCCCTTGAAGGACCCAAAATTGGGGTAAAGAGTGCTCAGGTTTATCTCGAACACCCCAGTACTAGTTACATGGGGGCAGAAGCCGACGACTGGCCAACTCTCAGATTTTATAAACGGCCGCACAGAAGGTAATATTTTAAATTAAAAAAGTGTCACATGGCGCAAATGAACTCGTTTCATATTACAGGATCACATGAGCATATTCATTCAAAAATTACATCCTCGTCACACTCATCCGCCACAAGGCGGGAACCCTTCAGGACACTCTCATAATACATTTCGGGGTAGCGATGCTCCTTGCCCTCCGGCGGCCCCTCCTTCACCAGCTTCACAACGTCCAGCTTCGCCCAGTGGACCTTTGCCCGGGCAAAAGCCCTGCACGCACCCTCGATGCAAACAGACCGCTTTATAACTTCAAGCCGTGGGCAGACATCCACCAGCCGCCTCACCAGACCGAAGTAGCTGCCGGGCAGGGCTCGCCAGGCCACATCCGGACTATAAGGCCCCTCATGGCCTGTTCGGTCGCCTTGTGAAGCTCGACCAATTGCTTCAGCTGGTCGCTCAAGAGCATGGGGTGTTTGGTCCCAGTATACTGAGACCAGAACAACTTTTCCGCCAAGCTCCCCTCCTGAGCTTGATAAAACTCCGCGGCATCCAGTACACTGCGGGGAAGATCTGCGAATGCCCCTGGAGAGCTCCGAATTTGGGTAAGTAAAAGGAAAGTTTCCTCCACATGCTTGCTTTGCATAATGAATGCCTTACCCGCTGCTATATTCTTCACCGCATCAATCTCCTGGAGGGCCTTGTGGGCTTTGGCCTTGGCGCTCCGGATGCTTTAAAGCGCCTGCGCAAGCTCGGACTCTCGCTACTTAGAGTCAACCTCCAAGGACTCGTGCTTTTTGGCGAGAGCCTCGAGGTCTTGCTACACCTCGCCTACTCGGGCTTCTTGCTTCTCCCGCTCAATGCGCTCCTTGGCCGCTTTGTCTTCGGCCTCGGACAGCACCTTCCTTAGGGTTGCCACTTCGGTCATGGCCCCTGGCAAATCCATGATGATCCTACTACTTTACACCCGAACTTCTTTTTAAATATATAGACAAGGGTATTGCTTACCTTTGCTCTCCTCGAGCTGCCTCTTGGTAAGGCCGAGCTAATCCTCGGACCGCTCCAGGTCCTGCTTTAGCGTAGAGACCTCCATAGTATGTGCGGCAGCGGCCAGCAGTGAAGCCTGCACATACGCATAGACATTTTTCTGATTAGACTCCTGAGTTATCATTTGATCCTCTATTCGGCCTTTCTTTCCGAACGCCGAACAGAGCATCAGGGGCTAGTGTCAATGCGGTCATATTTTCCTATATCTTCATTGCTTACCTCAAAGGCTGTTAGGAGGCTGGCGCAAGCTTCGGTCAGTCCGTTCTTGGCGGACTGGACTTTCTCGATCACCGCACTCATGATAGTGCGGTGCTCTTCGTCGATGGAAGCGCCGCGAAGCGCTTCCAGCAAGTTGTCCGACGCCTCTGGCTGGACAGAGGCCACCGGCACGGGCGGCTTGCCCCTCTTAACAAGGGGTCGCCTGCCGGAGTCCAGAACCATCGAATGTTCCGACGCAGTGTTCGGCTGGGGGCCGACCTTGGAGCCCGTGGGGATTTTGCTCCCTTTGCGCCCAGGGTCCGGAAGGTCACCTCGAGGCGCCCCCAGGACTACCTCCCCTTGGCCCGGTGCCTGTTGAGACAACACTTCGACGTTGTCCGCAGGGCAAGGGGTGGAGGCGGTCAGAAGTGAATCGCTATTCATATCCGACGAGTCCAAAGAACCGCCCGACGAAGATATGTCGTTACGGGCTCGGGATAGGCTGCATAATTATATTCGGCATAAGTAGAAGCAGTGCAACAAAACATACCAATTACTATGGTATCCGGATACTTATGACTTCGCCAGGGTCTTGTCCCTGGGGAACCACTCGTCGTCGCTGTGGGCGGCCGTAGTGGAGCAGTCCCGATGGAGGGTCCTTCCCTTCTTGGACCCTTCGGCCTCCCTGGTTGGGTTGGCCTTCCTTTTCTTGTCTCCCCTGGATGGGGGGAGAACTTTCCTCTTCCTCCTCGTTTTCGTGGGAGGAGCGCGTGTCGGAGTCATCAGATGATGAGTCTGATACAACCTTGCACCGGAGACCCTTTTGGGTCCCCGCAGCCTTCTTCTTGGTCTTCTTCACCGGCACCTCGTAAGGTGCCGGAGTCATCATCTCCGTTAGGAGAGCATCTGGAGGATCTTCGGGCAGGGGGGCTGGGCAATCAAGCTGCTCCACTGTCTTTATCCAGTCATGTTAATGACATAGAAGCTTAGATCCTGCATATGACTAAACCGGGGCAAATAAATACCCTGAGAGATATAAAAACTTACCGGATTGGCTTGGCGCTTTGCGCTGAGTCCGCGGTCCTCGGTGAGGGAAGGAGGTACCTTGGCGCCCTTGAACAACACCCTCCAGATGTCCTCGTGCGTTGTGTCATAGAGCTCTCGCAGCGTCTGGTGCTTGGCCGAGTCGAACTCCCACAAATCGAATGCCCGTCGTTGACACGGGAGGATCTGGCGGAAGAGCATGACCTGGACCACGTTGACGAGCTTGATTTTCTTGCTCGTCATGTTCCTAATGCAGGTCTAGAGTCCGGTCAACTCTACCGAAGAACCCTAGGACAGGCCCTTCTCTTTCCAGGAGGTGAGCCGCATGGGAATTCCGGATCAAAATTTGGGGGCCGCCACCCAGTTGGAGTCGCGCGGCGATGTTAGGCATCTTGCCCACCATGGCGCCTCCGCACTCTGCTTGCTGGCCACCCGCCACCTTCGGTTTAACATTGAAGGTTTTCAGCCATAGGCCGAAGTGGGGTCGGATGCGGAGGAAGGCCTCGCACACGACGATAAACACCGAGATGTTGAGGATGAAATTGGGGGCCAGATCAAGAAAATCCAGCCCGTAGTAAAACATGAGCCCGCGGACAAATGGGTGGAGGGGAAATCCCAGTCTGCGGACAAAATGGGTAAGAAAAACTACCCTCTCATGGGGTTCGGGCATCAGGACGATCTGCCCTGCGTCTGGCAGCCGGTGCACGATATCCGCGGCCAGGTATCTGGCTGCCCGCAACTTTGCGATGTTCTCCTCCGTGATGGAGGAGACCATCCACTTGCCTCTTGCTCTGGACATGCTTGGAGTGGTTTGAGAAGAAGAACGCGAGCTTGGGCGCTAGAGCTTGAGTGCGTGAGAATGGATAAGCGAGGAGGTAGAAGGCATGGGTAAAAGGGGGGTAAATCCTTGTCCCTGCATAAGGGCGAAAGAGGTGATGCGTCTCCCCACTTGCCTGGTAAAACCGCTTATTCCCCAGACGCCGTAATTGATGGCGTGGTTGGGTTACCCACGTCCGTATTGATGAGAATCCCGTAATAAGGGGGACACGATCTCTGCTTTGACAAGACGTGTCAAGAAAATCGCCCCATGTTATGTGCGGTGCTGGTTGAGAAAAACGGTTCAAATAATGACCGAGCCATGACATGACGTCATGCTGTCAGAACGCGTCAGCAGATTAGATTTGTGGAAATATTATTCTCTCTGTGGTAGTATGTGGAACTTGTTTTCTAGAGCCGGACACTATTCTGGTGTTCAAAATCTTCTATGGAGTATTCGGAGGACGAACCCGCCTTGCAATGCCGAAGACAATACCGATCACCGAACTCATTGTCATTGAAGCTTGGTTCAGGGGCTACTCAGGGAGTCCTGGATTAGGGGGTCTCCGGACAGCCGGACTATATCCTTTGGCCCGACTGTTGGGCTATGAAGATACAAGATTGAAGACTTCGTCCCGTGTCCGGATGGGACTTTCCTTAGCGTGGAAGGCAAGCTAGGCAATACGGATGTGTAAATCTCCTCCCTTGTAACCGACTGTGTGTAACCCTAGCCCCCTCTGGTGTCTATATAAATCGGAGGGTTTAGTCCGTAGGACAACATACAATCATACCATAGGCTAGCTTCTAGGGTTTAGCCTCTACGATCTCGTGGTAGATCAACTCTTGTAATACTCATATCATCAAGAACAATCAAGCAGGACGTAGGGTATTACCTCCATCAAGAGGGCCCGAACCTGGGTAAACATCGTGTCCCTTGCCTCCTGTTACCATCCGCCTTAGACGCACAGTTCGGGACCCCCTACCCGAGATCCGCCGGTTTTGACACCGACACCTGTATTTACAAGAAAGTGAGTGGGAGCTTTGTAGCATTTCTGATATTATATGTGGATGACATACTGTTGATCGGAAATGATACTGAATTTCTGAATAGCATAAAAGGATACTTGAATAAGAATTTTTCAATGAAAGTCCTCGTTGAAACTGCTTATATATTGGGCATCAAGATCTATAGAGATAGATCAAGAGGCTTAATTGGACTTTCAAAAAGCACATACCTTGATAAAGTTTTGAAGAAGTTCAAAATGGATCAAGCAAAGAAAGGTGTGAAGTTGAGTCAGACTCAATGCCCGACCACTGCAGAAGATAGAGAGAAAATGAAAGTCATTCCCTATGCCTCAGCCACAGGTTCTATCGTGTATGCAATGTTGTGTACCAGACCTCATGCGTGCCTTGCTATTAGATTAGTAGGTACCAAAGTAATCCAGGAGTGGATCACTGGACAGCGATCAAGAACATCCTGATATACCTGAAAAGGACTAAGGATATGTTTCTCGTTTATGGAGGTGACAAAGAGCTCGTCGTAAATGGTTACATCAATGCAAGCTTTGACACTGATCTAGATGACTCTAAGTCACAAACCAGATATGTATTTCTATTGAATGGTGGAGCTATCGGTTGGTGTAGTTGTAAGCAGAGCGTCGTGGCGGGATCTACGTGTGAAGCGGAATAAATAGCTGCTTCGGAAGCAGCAAATGAAGGAGTCTGGATGAAGGAGTTCATATCCGATCTAGGTGTAATACCTAGTGCATCGGGTCCAATGAAAATCTTTTGTTACAATACTGGTGCAATTGCCTTGCCAAAGGAATCGAGATTTCACAAGAGAACCAAGCACATCAAAAGACGCCTCAATTCCATCCGCGATCAAGTCAAGGAGGCAGACATAGATAATTGCAAGATACATATGGATTTGAATATTGCAGACCCGTTGACTAAGCCTCTCTCACGAGCAAAACATGATCAACACCAAGACTCCATGGGTGTTAGAATCAATACTGTGTAATCTAGATTATTGACTCAGTGCAAGTGGGAGACTGAAGGAAATATGCCATAGAGGTAATAATAAAGTTGTTATTTATATTTCCTTATATCATGATAAATGTTTATTATTCATGCTAGAATTGTATTAACCGGAAACTTAGTACATGTGCGAATACATGGACAAACAGAGTGTCCCTAGTATGCCTCTACTTGACTAGCTCATTAATCAAAGATGGTTAAGTTTCCTAGCCATGGACATGTGTTATCATTTGATGAACGGGATCACGTCATTAGAGAATGATGTGATGGACTAGACCCATCCGTTAACTTAGCACTATGATCGTTTAGTTTATTGCTATTGCTTTCTTCATGACTTATACATGTTCCTATGACTATGAGATTGTGCAACTCCCGAATACTGGAGTAACACTTAGCGTGCTATCAAACGTCACAACATAATTGGGTGATTATAAAGATGCTTAACAAGTGTCTCCGATGGTGTTTGTTGAGTTGGCATAGATCGAGATTAGGATTTGTCACTCCGATTGTCGGAGAGGTATCTCTGGGCCCTCTCGGTAATGCACATCACTATAAGCCTTGTAAGCAATGTGACTAATGAGTTAGTTGCGGGATGATTCATTACGGAACGAGTTAAGAGACTTGCCGGTGATGATATTGAACTATGTATGTGTTGGGGAACATAGTAATTTGAAAAAATTTCCTACGCACACGCAAGATCATGGTGATGCACAACAACGAGAGGGGAGAGTGTTGTCTACGTACCCTCGTAGAACGGAAGCGGAAGCGTTATAACAACGCGGTTGATGTAGTCGTACGTCTTCACGGCCCGACCGATCAAGCACGGAAACTACGGCACCTCCGAGTTTTTGCACACATTCAGCTCGATGATGATCCCCGGACTCCGATCTAGCAAAGTGTCGGGGATGAGTTCCGTCAGCATGACGGCGTGGTGACGATCTTGATGTTCTACCGTCGCAGGGCTTCGCCTAAGCACCACTACAATATTATCGAGGATTATGCTGGAGGGGGGCACCGCACACGGCTAAGAGATAAATGATAAATTGTTGTGTCTCTAGGGTGCCCCCTTGCCCTCGTATATAAAGGAGTAGAGGTGGGGGCCGGCCAAGGAGGGTGGCACGCCCAAGGGGGGGAGTCCAACTCCCACCGGGAGTAGGACTCCCCTTTTTCCTATTAGGAGTAGGAGAGGGAAGGAAGAGGAAGGAGGGAGGAAGGAAAGGGGGGCCCGGCCCCCCTCCCAATTCAGATTGGGCTTGGGGGGGCGCGCCCCCTCCCTTGCTCCTTTCCCCTCCTTTCCACTAAGGCCCAATAAAGCCCATATACCTCTCGACGGGTTCCGATAACCTCCCGGTGATCCGGTATTGTCCCAATCTTACCCGGAACCTTTCCGGTGTCCAAATATAGTCGTCCAATATATCAATCTTTATGTCTCGACCATTTTGAGACTCCTCGTCAAGTCCGTGATCACATCCGGGACTCCGAACAACCTTCGGTACATCAAAATATATAAACTCATAATGAAACTGTCATCGTAACGTTAAGCGTGCGGACCTTATGGGTTCGAGAACAATGTAGACATGACCGAGACACGTCTCCGGTCAATAACCAATAGCGGAACCTGGATGCTCATATTGGCTCCTACATATTCTACGAAGATCTTTATTGGTCAGACCGCATAACAACATACGTTGTTCCCTTTGTCATCGGTATGTTACTTGCCCGAGATTTGATCGTCGGTATCTCAATACCTAGTTCAATCTCGTTACCGGCACGTCTATTTACTCGTTCCATAATACATCATCTTGCAACTAACTTATTAGTTGCATTGCTTGCAAGGCTTAAGTGATGTGTATTAACAAGAGGGCCCAAAGATACCTCTCCGACAATCGGAGCGACAAATCCTAATCTCGAAATACGCCAACCCAACATGTACCTTTGGAGACACCTGTAGAGCACCTTTGAGTGTGTTTGGTAGCATGTATGGACCTAGCCTAGTTGTTCTCATGTCATACATGCTGAGTGTAGACATGCTGAGTCCATGCAGTTGCTGCTGTTTGGCACTGATGTATGCGTTGAGACATGCTGAGCTGAGATTTTGTTTGCTAGCCTGCATGTGTTTAGACATGCTGAACAATTTCGAATTCTGAATATATTTTTTGAATGATGAACAAAATTGAAAAAATCTCAACACAAATTTAAACATATTTTAAAAATTTAAATAAAATTTGATATTCTTAACTTTTTTGGAAAATTAAAATAAATTTTGAAATTATTTTTTTAATTTGAACATATTTGAAATTACGAGTTTTTTTGAAAATTTAAACAAAATTTGAAAATTTGTAAATTTTATAAAAAAATAAAATTCTATTTTTTCAAAATTCAAACAAATTTTGATTTCCTTTTGAAATTCCGAACATTTACGATGTTTTTAGAAAAATTGAAATTTCAAATATATATTGAAAATTCAAACAAATTTTGAAATTATGATTTTTTTGAAAATTTAAACAATTTTGAAATTCAAACTTTTCATTTTTTTTAAATTCTAAGGTTTTTCAAAAATTTAAACAAATTTTGAAATTCTGATTCTTTTTGAAAAAATAAACATATCTCGACGTGGTCTGGTCGGTGGGGACGAGTATCAGGGCCAGCATAGCTGCCTCGATGCACCCTGTCTGGGGTGCATGAGATGAGCATGGCTGAGGGCACTTTTATGCATCAGATGAGCCCATGCACCCTACCAAACAAGCAAAAGTGGGTCGGATTGGGAACTTTTGCCCTCATGCACCCTCCATGCACCCTACCAAACACACCCTTTATACTCACCCAGTTACGTTGTGACATTTGGTAGCACACAAAGTGTTCCTCCGGTAAACGGGAGTTGCATAATCTCATAGTCATAGGAACATGTATAAGTCATGAAGAAAGCAATAGCAACATACTAAACGATCGGGTGCTAAGCTAATGGAATGGGTCATGTCAATCACATCATTCTCCTAATGATGTGATCTCGTTAATCAAATGACAACTCATGTCTATGGTTAGGAAACATAACCATGTTCGATTAACGAGCTAGTCAAGTAGAGGCATACTAGTGACACTTTGTTTGTCTATGTATTCACACAAGTATTATGTTTCCGGTTAATACAATTCTAGCATGAATAATAAACATTTATCATGATATAAGGAAATAAATAATAACTTTATTATTGCCTCTAGAGCATATTTCCTTCAGTATGATGATACCGACGATCGAATCTCGGGCAGGTAACATACCGATGACAAAGGGAACAACATATGTTGTTATGCGGTTTGACCAATAAAGATTTTTGTAGAATATGTAGGAACCAATATGAGCATCCAGGTTCCGCTATTGGTTATTGACCGGGTTGTGTCTCGGTCATGTCTACATAGTTCTCGAACCCATAGGGTCCGCATGCTTAACGTTCGATGACGATATGTATTATGAGTTATGTGATTTGATGTACCAAAGGTTGTTCGGAGTCTCGGATGAGATCACGGACATGCCGAGGAGTCTTTAAATGATGGAGACATAATGATTCGTATATTGGAAGGCTACATTCAGACACCAAAATAGTTCGGGTCGTTTTGGAGTATCGGGGGTTACCGGACCCCCCCCCCACGGGAAGTTATTGGGCCTCATGGGCCGAATGGTGGAAGAGTGGAGGCAGGCCAAGGTGTGGCGCCCCCCCCCCCTTGCCCAAACCGAATTGGACTAGGGCTAGGGGGCTGGCCCCCCTTTCCTTCTCTTCTTCCCCTCCTTCCTTCTTCTCCTACTAGGACTAGGAAAGGGGGAAACCTACTCCTACTAGGAGTAGGATTCCCTCCCTTGGGCGCGCCCCTTGTGGCCAGCCCTCCTCCTCCCCCCTCCTTTATATATGGGGGAGAGGGCACCCCATAGACACACAAGTTGATCTTTAGCCGTGTCCGGTGCCCCCTCCACAGTTTTACACCTCAGTCATATTATCATAGTTCTTAGGCAAAGTCGTGCGTCAGTAACTTCATCATCACCGTCAACACGCCATCGGGCTGATGGAACTCACCCTCGGTCTCAGCTGGACCAAGAGTACGAGGGACGTTACCGAGCTAAATGTGTGCAGATCACGGGGGTGCCGTGCGTTCGGTACTTGATCAGTTGGATCGCAAAGATGTTTGACTACATCAACCGCGTTACTAAACGCTTCCGCTTTTGGTCTACGAGGGTATGTAGACACACTCTCCCCTCTCGTTGCTATGCATCTCCTAGATAGATCCTGCGTGATCGTAGGAATTTTTTTGAAATACTGCGTTCTCCAACATATTGATGGTGTAACTCTTGCTATAAGCTAATAAAGAGGGATGCTTGTTTCAAATAAAAAATAACATCTGATTTACACTTAAGCCTCTCTTAAAATTCATGTATATTTTTTCCACAAAAGATTGTGTGTATTTTTCATTACCAAAGTGTGATGTAGGGGATCGTACACCATTTAAAACACTTGTACTCCCTCTGATCCAAATTAATTGACGCTTCTTTAGTATAAATTTCTACTAGAGCAATGTCAATTAATTTGAATTGGAGGGAATAGCTACCTATATAGCCAGCCTCACTTGTGGGACGTGGATGTAGTGTTCGAGACCGACGGCCACATGTATCTCGCACCGACGATACTTGCTATTTAGGGTTCCATCGACGTCGAGGAACCCCCTAACCCGCCCGTCCCCGGGCGCCCTCTGGTATGGTGAGACATGGTCGATGGGTCAGCACTCGGACCGGGGGATTCTCGGCATGGGCGTTGGGACCGGGGGGACCCACTATCTATCCCCTCGGCGACCGGTGATCCACGACCCTCTTCCGTTTTTCCTTTTTCCTCTTCTTCTACTCATTCATTTTCTTTCAATTTTTTTCTTCTTCTAATTATCTAAACCTAAACCTAGCACTAACCTAATCCTACCACTAACATAAACCTATTAATAACACCTAAACCTAAAAACAAATAATAGTAGAAAAAACAAAAAAATGACCTTGGCTCCGGCGGTGGTGGAGGACGCGGCAGGCGCCGGGGCGCCAGGGCGGTGAGGTAGCAGTGTTCGGCGATGGCGTTGGCGAGGCGAGGCAAAGGCCTCGGGCGGCGACGCGTGGGGGCGAAGGAGGGGTGAGAAGGCGACGGGCGAGGCGAGGAGGAGGCGGTGACGGGGCGGGGCGGCGCCGGGGACAGTGGATGGTGGCGGGGCGTGTCAGGGCACGGCCCGATCCAGAACTGGATTGGGTGGTGGGGCACTGGGGCGGCGGGGCCACGGGGCGGGGCGGCGGAGCTGCGGGGCGGAAGAGAGAGAGAGAGGTGGGGCGCGGGCGCCGGCCCTATTTCACTTAGGGCACAACTCTTTGCCCTCATCTAGCGGACGACAAAGAGCCTACCTAGTGGGCTGCGGCCGGGGAAAAACGGTCGTTAAAATGGCTACTTTCTTTGCCGTCCACTGGCTAACGGCAAATAAAGTGGACGTTAGGTCATTCTTGGTAGTCCACCACCCACCCTCTTTGCCGTCTGCTAGCTGACGGCAAAGCTTCTATGTCGTCAGCTAGCGGACGGCAAAGAGTAGGCTGACGGCAAACACCCTCTTTGTCGTCCTCTCTTTCTTTAAGCTGATGGCAAAGACCTTCTTTGCCGTCAGCTAGCGGATAGCAAAGAGCTAGCTGATGGCAAAGATCATGATTCCTGTA
>NC_041392.1:168498348-168581835 GCF_002162155.2 Triticum dicoccoides
TGGAATTTAGATCTCCTTACTACAGGTTGTTTCTTCCAGTGCTGTGGAGCTTTTGTGTTCCCTTTCCTCTTTAGCAGCAATGCTGTGGAGCTTTTGTGTTCCCTTCCCCCTTTAGCAACGACGTCGTGGAGCTTTCGTGCCCCCTTTCCTCTTCAGCGGTGTTCTTGCGTTATCATATTGCACCGGTGGCTACACTTTTGACATATCATCTCAGAATGAGGGGAAAGGAGGTGCATCCTTTATGGTGTAGCGGACATGAATTGTGTGTGCTAAATATATTACGCAATACTAGGCCACAATCGTCAACCACGACTAGAAAATTTCAACGTTAATTGCATAGTATTATTAAACACTAGATTTCCTAAGAAAACAACATGGTGAGGATAATACTCCCTCCTTCACAATATCTTAGGCGTATAAGATTTTCATGCAATCCCATAATCTAAGACACACGTGCCTTTATCTCTCATTCAGTTACGGCCATCACTAATGATCCCTATATTTCTCGAAATGGAAACAAATAGCTGGCTAGGTCTATCGTGCATTAGCTCACAACGTCCCCTACATCTGAGATTGGATCGCTCAAGTAAACCCGCGCTAATTTTCGTGCAGAAACTAATACGCCTAAAATTATGGGAAGGAGGGAGTATGTCAAAATATTTTCCAACACAAGCTGGAACAGTTGGATCCTACTTACCTCTTAGATCCATTTTGTTACAACAAGTCAATGTGAGAAACAGTGTGCAATTAAAAATGGCAAATATTATGACTCATCCAACATACATAAAGTAAAAAACGATAAATATAGGTGACGATATCCATATTAATTTAAAACCACGTGGCATGGTCTAAAGTTGAACTGTAAATGCCAATTCTTCTCAAAAGACCAGACATCAATGTCATTGTAACAACAAAATATTGTAGGCGAAAATATAATGATATAAGTAGCAACAAACAAATTATTTCATCATATAGCAGAGATAGAGAACACATAAGTCGACACATTCAATATAATGATGTACGCAAAAAGTTTGTGTGTCTCGACAAAATGATTTAATGAAGAAAAAACTAAATTTCAATTAATATATAATTTGGTTACTTCGCAAACATGACAAAAACAAGTTGACACCTGATGCCATATGTATAAAACATGCAAAATGGTTTAGTTGGATCCTGGAAAGGCACACAATGAAATCAAAATGAACCTGTAGACAAGCATTTGATTTTCAAAAATTGAAGTTTCTATTCTTCTATATAAAATATAACTTCCCAATTTCATGGCCTTAACTACTATCAACTCATGTCATTATCATGTGAAATATTGAGGATGTCGCCTAGATGGGGGTGAATAGGCGCTTTAAAATAATTACGGTTTAGGCTTGAACAAATGCGGAATAAACCTAGCGGTTAATTTGTCAAGCACAAAACCTACAACAACTAGGCTCACCTATGTGCACCAACAACTTATGCTAAGCAAGATAAACAACTAAGTGATAACAAGATGTATGACAAGAAACAATATGGCAATCACAAAGTAAAGTGCATAAGTAAAGGGCTCGGGTAAGAGATAACCGAGGCACACGGAGACGACGATGTATCCCGAAGTTCACACCCTTCTGGATGCTAATCTCCGTTTGGAGTGGTGTGGAGGCACAATGCTCCCCAAGAAGCCACTAGGGCCACCGTAATCTCCTCATGCCCTCGCACAATGCAACATGTCGTGATTCCACTAAGGGACCCTTGAGGGCGGTCACCGAACCCGTAAAAATGGCAACCCTTGGGGGCTGTCACCGAATCCATACACTTTGACAACCCTTGGGGCGGTCACCGAAACCCGTCAAATTGCTCGGGGTGATCTCCACAACCTAATTGGAGACCCCGACGCTTTCCCGGAGCTTTACACCACAATCATTGAGCTCCGAACACCACCAACCATCTAGGGCACCCAAGAGGAACAAGCTGAAAGGTACCAAGCACCCAAGAGTAATAAGCTTCTCAACTTGTAACTTCCACGTATCACCGTGTAGAACTCAAATCGATGCACCAAATGCAAGGGCAAGGGCACACAGAGTGCCCAAGTCCTTCTCTCTCAAATCCCACCAAAGCAACTAATGCTATGGAGGGAAATGAGAGGAAGAACAAGAAGGAGAACACCAATAACTCCAAGATCTAGATCCAAGGGATTCCCCTCACATAGAGGAGAAAGTGATTGGTGGAAATGTGGATCAAAATCTCCTCTCTCTTTTCCCCCCAAAACTAGCAATAATCCATGGAGGGATTGAGAGATAGCAAGCTCGAAGATGGTCAACAATGGGGAAAAATATGAGCTCAAAGAATGGGGTCCAATAGGGAAGAAGACCCCCTTTTGTAGGTCCCCACGAATCTGCCCGTTATGTGCAGAAAACTGTAGGACAGGTACAACCGGTGCACGAACCGGTACAACCGGTCAAAGCAAAGGAAAAACCAACCTGTAGGAAAAGCCTTAAGCGGTACAACAGCCCGGGGAACCGGTAGTACCGGTTAAACTGAACTAACCGGTACAAGCGTCCACAACCGCCCAAGAACCGCTCCACAACAGAACCCAGACCGGTGGTAGAGCGATACAGGGCCGGTACAACCTTCGGACCAATTCTGGAGCGGTACAACCACTCCAAACACCGGTTGTACCGGTCAACCGGTACAACCTCTCTAAGGGGCGGTACAACCTCTATATGTAAAACAGGTAAGATCAAAACAGCCACAACTTTAGCATACGAGCTCCGAATTCGATGAAATCAAGTTTGTTGGAAAGCTAAAGACAAGAGCAAACACAATCTTGATAGAAATATCAAGAAATGCCAATTGAGAAAAACCCCAAAATAAAATGGTGAGAACCCTTTCTCAAATAAGACCGGTAAAAACTCCAAGAATGGAAAACAAAAGAAGATGCATATGAAATTGGCTTTCGATGAACTCGAGCTTGTAATGAAGATGACCATAAGCTCCAAATCTCACAAGGAGAAGAACCAAACAAGAACCAAGAAAGATGATGAAAGGATGCAATGGTTAGAGCTCTCGACGAACGATACGATCAAGCTACTCACTAGAGAGCCCCCCTTGATAGTACGACAATCGATCCTACAACCCGCTCTCCCATCTACCACCATGAGACTGGTAAAATTGAAAAAATTCAAGGGAAAACATTTGCCTTGCACATAGTCCACTTGAACAAGATGATGAGTATCTTGACTTCCTCAAGTTGGACCATCTTCCTTGATTGTGTTGGCTTGATGAAGACTAGTTGATTGCTCCCCCATACTCCACTATGGGTGATCCACTCTTCGAAACATCTTCACAAGTCCCTTGACACCACAGTGGACGGAAAGCTTCAGGCACTTGATCTCTTCGTGATGCTTCACTTGAACTTTCACATGACAATCTTGATGACGATCACCACTTGATGTCATCCTCTCCATGGGGTGAGTGATATCTTCCTCTTGATGCAAGCCCATGGACACGTACCTAACCCCACATAGAACTCTCACATAGACCATGGGTTAGTACACAAAGCGCAATGGACAATGTTTACCATACCATGGGATCACTTGATCCCTCTCGGTACTTCTTCTACGCTTTGTGAGTTGATCAACTTGATTCACTCTTGACTTAGTCTTGATCAACCTTGAATCTTTCCAACTCTCTTCATTTGGATGATGTCTTGAAGGTAAACATGAATGATCACAAAATCTTCTTCTTCAAGACATGCTTGCAATAAGCTCAACACTCACATGACCAATCTTTGGATAATTCCTTAATAGCACCTTGGTCAACTCATAAACTCCTTGAAACCAACACATGGACTTCAAGAAATGCCTATGGATAAATCCTTCCAATATAACTCAATGTAACCATTAGTCCATAGAGAATGTCATCAATTACCAAAACCACACATGGGGGCACTGCATGTCCTTTCAATCTCCCCCATTTTAGTAATTGATGATAATCATCTTCAAGAGAGTTTTTATAAGGAATTATGCATCACCATGCAATGCAACAACCAATAATGCATGCGTATGAGATGCAAATGCTTAGGAACAAACCAAAGCAAGAAGAAATAACTCTCTGAACTTATCCAGAAAACTCTCTGAAACTTCTCCCCCATTGGCATCGATTGCCAAAATGGGCGAAAATCTTAGAAGGCAAATATAAAAAAATGTTCCTCCATAAATTGTGTATTTCTCAACAAGAGAGTGGAATGCAATACACATATCCAATGGTAAATACTTGGAGGAAGACAGACTATATTGAGGCCCAAAGATTGCAAAAGAATGACATGCCACAAAGACATAGCAAAGAGAGAAACAAGCAATCATGCAATCAAAAGATACCAATTGAAGCAAGCAATCAAAGGATATCAATTGAACCAACTAGACCAAAGATCCTATGAGCCACAAGAATAAAGGATATTATGTTATGAGAAAGGAGTGTTCCAAAGAAATTAGAGAAGCTCCCCATGATTTGTGCACACATAAGGATTTTTGTATTTGGATACACAGTACACAAAATAGGATCATAGCTCCCCAAAATCAATAGAAACTCACAACAAGTGCAAGTGATCATATAGGAAACAAAGACTAGCACTTGAAACAAACAAATGGTTGAGCAACATGTAAAAGAGGCAACTTAAGAATAGGCTCAACCAAAATGATGTGTGCGAGTCATGACAAAGCACTTGAGAAGACCAATACAAGGATGAACATAAAGCATCAACATAGTCTTGGATAAATGAGATACACGGTGCATTACATGTCCTCCCCACACACACCCAACAAGCAAATGGGTTCACAAGCTCACTAAAATGTGAATTAACAACAAGGCTTGCGACAACCCATGGTGAAGATAGAAGATGAAAGCCTCATCAAGACGAGGGATACCAATTAAGTTGGCAAAAACCTCGTAAAGACAAGCATAAGGAAAATAATCTTTACCACACAAGAGTGCAACAAGATGCAAAGATATAAGATCCGCACTCAAGACAAATCCTTTCACAGAGCCACCTAGGAAATACAAATGAAAGAAAGGTGGACGTGAAAGAATAAGGAAATCCACTAAAGATGTAACTTATCTCAAGTGTATAAGATTCTAGGTAGATGAAATGATATCGATTCACAAAGAAGGATGCACACAATAAATGGTTACTCAAGGGAAGAATAGGATACCCAAACAGAAGTCATAAAATATACTGATAAGATCTTTTCTTGAAAAGCATAGCACAAGGCTAAATATTGTCTTATTGTATATCAAAGAATTCCACACACGAACATCAAAGACATCACAACTAGCAACAAGAGATCATTGTTGGGATGCTTTGAGAAAGGAAACATGTATCACAAGAAAGAATGAATTACATGCCATGATGCAACCTACACAAGGTTGATGCAAGAAATGTGTGCATGAAGAAGATGATGATACTTGTTACAGGGATATCAATGGAAGGATGTAGTAGAAACCAATCGAAGGTAGATAGTAGTTCATTGATCATCCTAGCTTGACTCCAATAAGCACATGGTGACACCACCTTCCTAGTGAGTGAGCCAAGCATCCAATGCATCTCCAATTGTTCCTAGAACAACAACACAAACAAAATGGTACTCAAACTCATTGGGACCAAAGAGTTATAAACACCAATACATAGGACAAACTCCACATAAATATGTGCACATAGATATGAAATAGAATTTCATGCATGTATCCTCCAATTTGAGACTTGGTGGAGTTTTCCCTATATAATGGGTCAAAGAAAGAACGCATGCCAAAGACAATATATGAAGGGAATATGCATGCTCCAGACTTTCAAGGACCGAAACCAAATGAAAAAGAAATACCAAGTGAAAATAGAATACCAAATGGAGAAATCATCACTTGGAATATATCATTAAAAGATACATCAAGTAATGAGATATCCATTAAACACGCAAAAAAGAGATGTCAAACCCCCAAAAGAGAGGTTAGTTCCAAACAAACCAAGCTCTCTACAAAGTTCCATGATGGCACAAAGTACCAAAAAGAAACGGCTTGCCTTCCACTAACACACTTGAAAAGGATCACAAGATGAGTGTTCTATAGAAAATACGATAGCTCCCCCAAGAGTAGTGCATTATAGAGAATTTGCATTTGAATAAAAAATGCAAAAGGTGGGATCACCACTTTCACTATATCTAGAAAACACTAGAGAAGATCAAGAAATTAACAAGACCCACAAGTGATATGGAATACAACGGAAGTTGACACAATTCTTGGCAAGAGATAAGGCAAATAAAAGCAAAAGCCAATGTAAAGATGATCAATAAATTCTACCACACATAAGTGTCAAAATACAAGAAGTATTTGGAAATAATTCTTGGTGGTAGATAACAAGGATATCCAACATCATCTTCACAACAAACACAAGCAAATTGCAATGTGTAGAGCTAACATGTCACCTAGGAACAAGATAGTTAATACTATCAACTCTAAATGACAATATCTCAAATGTACACATTTTCTAGGTTTGTAATATGCACATAGCATATTACTTCCCCATAATCTGATACCAAGAAAACTTAACAAGAGGCAATAAGAGGATCCAACAAGAGATAATCAATGGACTTTTTTGAATTTGAATTTCTCATGAGAGAGATACCACCTAGCGACTAGATAATCTTGTAATATCAATACTAGATGGTATTCCTCATGTACACACATTCATAGGATTGTGAGGTGCACAAAGCATATCACTCCCCTAAAATGGTATGTTCCATTAATCTCTCACATGAGCCAACTAGGATACAAACAAGGAGCATAAAGGCTCAACGCACGACACACACATACATGATGTGCAAACCAACACACACATACTTGATTGCTCAAGATAATCAAGTTGGAAGCACAACATATACAAACACATGCAAGGAACAAAATCAAACATGCAAAGGGGCAAGTAACTTTCAATGTAAACAATTTAAGCACGAGTTACCGCAAGGAGGAATATTGGATATAAGATAGAAACTTGATAATCTGAATGACTTGGCTTGAGACAATATGAAAAATGAAAATCCCCTTAATTCTTCATAATGTAGCCAAGTATCCAATGCCCTCCGTAGACACCTATTGATCAAGTTTGAGCTAGTTGGTCCCCAACCAAGTTGGGTCCTAAGAGGTTAGTCACAATAGGCTTGGCTACCCAAATGGTTCTTTGCTTCACACCACTTTGAGTACCAACAAACTTGGCAAACACATTGCCAACCTTATCCTTCCCAAGAGAATATATATCATCAATAATAATTGGGTTGGATGAGTTACCACTAGTGCATGAAGAAGCGAGGTGACCTTTCTCACGTCATAAGTAGCAACGTCTACTCTTCACTTTCTTCTCACTTGATTTCTCAACTTGAGAAGCATTAATTAGCTTGAGTATTCTTGGGAAGAGTCATTTCTTAAACTTATGGTTGAGCATGAGATTGAACTTGTGGCCGATTCCTTTGTTGCTTGTCACTAATGGCCTTCTTCTTCAATGGGCAAGATCTAACATGATGCCCTTCAATTTTGCACTTGAAGCAAACAATCTTGGACGAATTCTTGACTTGTTCTTGGCCCTTCTTCTTGTTCATCTTGGACTTCTTCTTGTTATTGGAGTTGAATCCAAGTCCACCTTTGTCATTGGGGGATTTTTTTCACACTCAATATATTGTTGAGTGTGGATTTCCCTTCATGACACTTTTCCAAGTCTTTCTTCAAAGAAGTGACTTGGGCCTTGAACTCTTTGATTTCCTCTACATGATTAGTCTCAACACAAGCACTAGAGGAAGTATAAGCTTCATCGCTAGAGCAACAAGGCAAGGAAAGCAATTCATCACAAGATGTACCAATATTGTGAGTAGATAAATTAGAAGGACTAGCACATGGCAATATAGCATTTTGGCTTGAAGTAGTGCTAGTATCCACTACCTTAGCAATCAGGTCCTCATGAGATATCTTTAGCACATTATGGGATACTAGAAGATCATCATGAGAGCTTGAGAGCTTTTCATGACTTTCTTCCAATTTCCCATAATTGCTAGATAGCAACTCAAGTTGAGCCCGTAGCTCAACATTCTCCTTCAAAATGGATGCTTCACAAGTAATAGAGTTAGTAGCACAAGCATCATCATTAACAACAAGAGGAGAGGAAAACTTGGCAAGCTCTTTTAAATAAGAAGCTTCAAGTTGAGCATGAGACTCGGTGAGTTTGATGAGCTCACCCTTGATGACCCTTGAGCCATTTTCGAGGTGCTCAAAATCCTCAAGGAGTTTAGTATGAGCAACTTCAAGCTTAGCATTTTTAGTTTTGAAATCATTGCCCACCTCAAGTGCTCTATCATGAATTCCTTTATTCTAGATAATTCTAGAGCAAAGGTCTCCTCAAGAGATTCCTTGCTGGTTTGTTCAAGTTCAAGAGCTTGAGAGAGGTCCGCAATCTCATTAGCGTAATCACGCTCATGACCTTTCCATTTTATCAATGGTGACCTCATGCTCCTCAAGATGAGATTCCAACTCCTCAATGTATTTCTTGCCCTCAATGGCAATAGACATGATTTCCATGAAGTTGGAACGAGCAATTTTATTCTTATGAAGAGCTTTAAAAATCATTTCTCCCTTAATTTTTAAGGAAGCAACATTATCATTCTCTTCAGCATTATCCTCATCATCATCATTCTTATCATCATCAATATCATCACAATATATATTGGGATTCAAAGTGGGAGATACCTTTGAAGCCTTAGCCATAAGGCAAAATGCAATAGATGATGATGTAGGATCCCTTGAAGCACCATTCAAGACCACATCTTGTTCCATGGGGTGTTGTGTTTCCTATGCATTGTTAGCACAACAATTCAAGGAAATAGATGCATTTTTATCATGGCAACAAGACATAGCAAGCATATCATCATGAGATGTATTCAAGCAATTTCTACATGATATGCAAGGACTATCAACACAAGCATGTGAGACATTTGGAGTGCTTGATACGTCTCCGTCGTATCTACTTTTCCAAACACTTTTGCCCTTATTTTGGACTCTAACTTGTATGATTTGAATGGACCTAACCCGAACTGACGCTGTTTTCAGAAGAATTGCCATGGTGTTATTTATGTGCATAAACAAACGTTCTCGGAATGACCTGAAACTTCACGGAGCAACTTTTTGGAAAATATAAAAAATAGCTGCAAAAGATGAAAGCCAGGGGGGCCACCACCAGTCCACGAGGGTGGGGGCGCGCCTACCCCCCTAGGGCGCGCCCCCCTACCTCGTGGGCCCCCTGGAGCTCCTCCGACTCCAACTCCAACTCTATATATTGTGTTTCGGGGATAAAAAAATGAGAGAAAAGAATTCATAGCGTTTTACGATACGAAGCCGCTGCCAAGCCCTAAAACCTCTCGGGATGGCTGATCTGGAGTCCGTTCGGGGCTTCGGAGAGGGGAATCCGTCGCCATCGTCATCATCAACCATCCTCCATCTCCAATTTCATGATGCTCACCGTCGTGCGTGAGTAATTCCATCGTAGCCTTGCTGGACGGTGATGGGTTGGATGAGATCTATTATGTAATCGAATTAGTTTTGTTAGAGTTTGATCCCTGGTATCCACTATGTTCTGAGATTGATGCTGCTATGACTTTGCTATGCTTAATGCTTGTCATTAGGGTCCGAGTACCATGATTTCAGATATGAACCTATTATATTTTCATCAATATATGAGAGTTCTTGATCTTATCTTGCAAGTGTATAGTCACCTATTATGTGTTATGATCCATTAACCCTGAAGTGATAATAATCGGGATACTTACCGGTGATGACCGCATTTGAGGAGTTCATGTATTCACTATGTGTTAATGCTTTGTTCTGGTACTCTACTAAAAGGAGGCCTTAATATCCCTTAGTATCCATAAGGACCCCGCTGCCACGGGAGGGTAAGACAAAAGATGTCATGCAAGTTCTTTTCCATAAGCACATATGACTATATTCGGAATACATGCCTACATTACATTGATGAACTGGAGCTAATTCTGTGTCACCCTAGGTTATTATTGTGATGAGCACATGGGTACATCATACATGACATTTCAGAAAAGTGCACAATTTAGTTGGAAAGAATTACTAAGCCGAATCAAGCAAACGCATGGCCAGGTGAACGCTAACTTAAGTTCATACCACAATCTTGACCAAATGGCTGCACTTTCATCTCCATTGTTGTTGGTTGAACTTAGGTATCACATGGAAGAAATCCAACAACCTATGAGCTGTTGGAACAACCGCTTTGGAGGAAAAAGTTTGGAGAAAACAAGTTTCAAGTGAAGCTGATGCTGTCAGATTTTACCTCTGATGTTTCTTTGTGCCGCACCCATATGATGGAAATACGGGGCCATAGAGGTACATCACCAGAAGCTCCATCAAATTATCTTTCCAATGCAAAAAATCTCACATCATTTGGAGTTGTGAGTCAAAAGTTGTAGTCATTCTCGTGGAAGGTGTTCAGGCTGTCAAGGCTTCGCGAATATCCGAGGAGCTCTCCAACAACTCCCAAAGTTGACTGCTTATTCCCCCAAAAAAGCCATGCAAACCTGTTTACTTTTGAAACCATTTTCACACCTAGCCAAGGGGGGTTGTCCCTGCTATAAAGCTCCATCTCTCCCATCCTCTAGAAAACCTTTTCTCAAACCATTCAGCTACAAGCTTATGCAGCAAGACTGCTAGAGAGATCCGAGAGATCTTGCTACCTTTGCTCTTGTGAGTTCATTCGGATTCGCGAGAAGGAGCCTCTGGTTCCCCCTAGTTCGTGCTCTACGGTTCCGGCCGTTTTGTGTGGATTAGTCCCGGTTTGTGGTTCTGCGATTGTTTGGACAGCGGGTTGGAGTTCTTATAGCTTCGATCTGCCATCCCCAACGTACGGGTTGCATCCAACCTTGGCAGGTATAAAGCTAGTTATCTCGGCTGCTTGCAGCTAGTTATCCCTCCCGAGTCAATCCTACGACGTGAAGATCGGGCCATCCTCGGGCGTGAACTCGTTCATCGGGTTCCCACCTATCATCTGGCATTAGAGCCTTCGTTGACATGGTAGGATCTGTTATCCAAGTTTATCTTGCTATCATCCCTTTAGATCGAGTGTTTTTCATGCTATATTTTCTGTCCTAGAAGTCCAAAGCCTCAGCAAAAATAAATCTAAGCCTTGTTGCTGCTGAGATCTTATTATTGCATACCTTGCATGTTCTTCATCTTTTAGATCTGCACCAAGTTCATCTTTGTAATTGCTTTCAGATTTGGTTGTCGTGCTTTGGAAAAAGAGAGGAAAAAAGTGGCAAAAAAATCAAAGAGAGAAAGAAAAGAGTGGCAGAAAAAAAGTCAAAAGAGAAAAAGAAAGTGTTGTGTAAGATCCAAAAGTTTCAGTTTGGTAGAAAAATTCCAGAAGCTTGTGTGTTGTGTGTTGTGTGTTATCAATCTTGGTGCAAAGGTGCAGCAGATCTATCCCCATATTTTCTTGATTTGCATCAACTTGATTTCAGCACAAGCCATTTTTTTGTTTACCCCACCGAGATCCACAAAAAATCAAAGCTAGTTCTTTGATCCCTGTCTTTCAATCGCTTTAACACATCCGAGAGAAGCACGGTCTGATGTGAACTCATAAGAACTTTGGTGAGTAAGAGGTGAGGTTGTGTGATTCCACAAAATTATCCTATTCCACTTTTTAGCCCTACTAACATGGCAGGATCTACACCAAATGTGCGTCGAAAGAATCATGGAGAAGGAAATTGTTTGGCCACCCGCGCTGATGTGCAACAACTCAAGAACAACATACTACGGGCCATGGAGAGGATGCTTCACGAGCGTCTTCCAAAATGTGGTGATAGGGTTCGACATCGACAATACCCTATTGCTCATGAAGTGCAGGAAAGAAGACATGCTCTAGGGCTTGAGGTTGCTGCTTGGGGGCGTGTCCCTACTACTCAAGTAGTGCAGCGACGAGGACATGTTCCCAGGCATGGTGTTGCTGCTCATGCATGTGTCGCTGCTACACCTGAAGTGCAACAAGGATGTCATGCTCGAGGGAGAAGTTGTGGCACCCATCAACACAACGACGACCGACCGCAAAGCATGACTGTGGTTGATGGAGCGGCTCCGGTGATTCATAGCCCCATGTTTACCTAAGAAGCTCACTCCTAATGTTGGCATCTTGACCACCACTATTCTCTCAACATTCAAGAAACATGTGCCACAATTTCCATGTGAGGAAGAGAGTCCACAATCCAAAATCCCACAACTTGTGAGTGATAAAAAAGCAAGATGAGTGACTCCACCAGAAGTGAGGAAGAGTGTCCACTTTCAAAAATTCCACCACTTGAGAGTGAAAGGAAAAATGAGTTGAGTGACTCCACCAAAAGTGAGGAAGAGTGTCCACTTTCAAAAATCCCATCATTGAGAGCGAAAGGAAAAATGATTTGAGTGACTCCACCAAATGTGAGGAAGAGTGTCCACTTTCCACAGTTCCATATATTGAGAGTGATAAGAAAAGTGAGGTGAGTGAGTCCACAAAATGTGAGATTGAGATCATTCCACACCACATTAGAGAGATGAGTAAACCACAACATAATATACCACATCATCCAAGAGAGAAGATTAGTGAGTTGTGTGAGTCCACCAAACGTGAGCTTGAGGTGTTTCCCCATAATATGAAAGAAATGAGTGATACACCAAATGAAAAGAGAGAGGAGTATTCAATTACTAACCTTTCACAAAATTATCTTTCTTTACAATATGTGCAGATGCAAAAGTCATACCTATTAGCTCCCTTGAAACGATGGGAGGACGAGATCCAGAAACAATTGTGGTGCACTTGGAACACCACTACAGAAGATGCATGTGTGAAGATTGATTTTTAGAAAGGCATTCAAGTACTCAATGAGGTAAAACAAAAAGGATCTTCCATTTTGAGGAAGCCAGAGGTATGCACTTATGAGTTTTTGAAGCAATGGCGTGATAAGATTAGAGAAAAATTGTTTGGTACATCATCCATCCAGCAATATGATTTTGCTAATCTTGAAGAGGCTATTAAAGATCCAATAAAACTGAATGTTGCACGTGATTATTCATCATTCTCTTTTCCTAGTTATTTTGTAATGTCCTCGTGCCATAATTTTGTAGAGCGAACGAAGTCGAGGACGACTTTTCTCCAAGAGAGGGAGGATGATATGGAGAGGCTCATAGTTGGTTATAAATTTGTTTCCCATGAAAATATTTGCTGGAAGGAACTCCTAAGTCAAACAAAACATCATGTTGGCACCGTCCATATGATAGCAAAGCTGAAAACTAAAATTCTTCATATCATGAAACATTTGCATTATGATTTGGTCTTGCCCTACTTTCTTTTGTGTGAAGACCAGATAGACTCGAGGACGACTCCTTTTCAAAAGAGGAGGGATTATAAGGACATCTCAATCATTGAAACAACACTGATCATCCCTGAACAAACTCCAAGTCATGACAAACAAGTACATGATCAAATGCAACACAATTCAAAGGTGAAAGTTTCTACAAATGAGGATTGTATTATTTCTTTGCATGGATATTATCTACTTCCCTTCTACTTATCTTTTGTAGATCAAAGAGAGTCGAGGATGACTCTTCATCAAGGGAGGGAGGATGATTAGCACATGGGTATATCATACATGACATTTCAGAAAAGTGCACAATTTAGTTGGAAAGAATTACTAAGCCGAATCAAGCAAACGCATGGCCAAGTGAACGCTAACTTAAGTTCATACCACAATCTTGACCAAATGGCTGCACTTTCATCTCCATTATTGTTGGTTGAACTTAGGTATCACATGGAAGAAATCCAACAACCTATGAGCTTTTGGAGTAACTGCTTTGGAGAAAAAAGTTTGGAGAAAACAAGTTTCAAGTGAAGCTGATGCTGTCAGATTTTACCTCTGATGTTTCTTTGTGCCACACCCATATGGTGTAGAGAAGGGGCCATAGGGGTACATCACCAGAAGCTCCATCAAATTATCTTTCCAATGCAAAAAACCTCACATCATTTGGAGTTGTGAGTCAAAAGTTGTAGTCATTATCGTGTAAGGTGTTCAGGCTGTCAAGGCTTCGCGAATTTCCGAGGAGCTCTCCAACAACTCCCAAAGTTGACTGCTTATTCCCCCAAGAAAGCCATGCAAACATGTTTACTTTTGAAACCATTTTCACACCTAGCCAAGGGGAGTTGTCCCTACTATAAAACCCCATCTCCCCCATCCTCTAGAAAACTTTTTGTCAAACCATTCAGCTACATGTTTATGCAGCAAGACTGCTAGAGAGATCCGAGAGATCTTGCTACCTTTGCTCTTATGAGTTCATTCGGATTTGCAAGAAGGAGCCTCTGGTTCCCCCTAGTTCGTGATCTACGGTTCCGGCCATTTTGTGTGGATTAGTCCCAGTTTGTGGTTCTGCGGTTGTTCGGACAGCGGGTTGGAGTTCTTGTAGCTTCGGTCAGCCATCCCCAATGTACGGGTTGCATCAACCCTTGACAGGTATAAAGCTAGTTATCCCGGCTGCTTGCAGCTAGTTATCCCTCCCGATTCGATCCTACAACGTGAAGATCGTGCCATCCTCGGGCGTGAACTCGTTCATCGGGTTCCCACCTATCAGACTGTTACATGATGAATCGCATCCGGCATAATTCTCCATCACCGATCCATTGCCTACGAGCTTTCCATATATTGTTCTTCACTTATTTAATTTCCCATTGCTATTTGCTATCATCACTATAAAATATCAAAAACATTACTTTTACTACTGTTACCTTTTGCTACTGTTACCACTACTATCATATTACTTTGCTACTAAATACTCCCCCCGTCCCATAATATAAGGGCGTTTTTGACACTACACTAGTGTAAAAAACGCTCTTATATTATGGGACAGAGGGATTACTTTGCTGCAGATACTATGTTTCTAGGTGTGGTTGAATTGACAATTCAGCTGCTAATACTTGAGAATATTCTTTGACTCCCCTTGTGTCAAATCAATAAATTTGGGTTGAATACTTTACCCTCAAAAACTATTGCGATCCCCTATACTTGTGGGTTATCGAGACTATTTTCTGGCGCCGTTGCCGGGGAGTATAGCTCTATTCCTTGAGTCACTTGGGATTTATATCTGCTTATCATTATGAAGAACTTGAAAGATCCGAGAACTAAGATTTATCCCTCAACTACGAGAGGAGGTAAGGAACTCCCATCTAGCTCTGCACTTAATTCACCTTCTGTTTTAAGTAAGCTTGCGACACCTAAATCTGCTTCTGCTATTTGTTCTGATATGTCGCATGTTATTGATGATGCCACTTCTGCTATACATGATACTTATGATGAAACTACTTTTATACTTGATACTATTGTGCCACTTAGTGAATTTCTTGATGAACAACTTGCTAGGGCTAGAATTGAAAATATTGAATCTGATAATACTGATGAAATTGATGATGAAGACTTGCCTATTATTCCTGAGGGTTATGTTTTTGATAATGAAGCTTCTTTAGTTATTTTAGCTTGCAAAGATAGATACGAACTCAAGAGGTTATTAGTTAAATGGAATAAACAATCTCTAAATGCTAGGATGAAACCTGACCCTGCTTTTGCTACTTCACCTATCTGTGTTACCGATAAGGATTATGAATTCTCTGTTGATCCTGATATAATTACTTTGGTTGAATCTGATCCTTTTCATGGCTATGAATCTGAAACTGTTGTGGCATATCTTGCTAAATTAAATGATATTGTCACCCTGTTCACTAAAGATGAGAGAACTCGCTACTTTTATATCCTTAAAATATTTCCGTTCTCATTAAAGGGTGATGCTAAGATATGGTTTAATTCTCTTGATCCTGGTTGTGTGCGTAGTCTCCAGGATATGATTTATTACTTCTCTGCTAAATATTTCCCAACTCCGAAGAAGAGGGGTATTCTATTTCTCAGTCCTGAAGATATGCAAGAGGCAAAGAAATCTATGAAAGAAAATTGTATTAAAGGTGAAGATGTTAAGAATTTACCTCCTATTGAAGAAATACATGGTTTTAATTTACCGCCTGTTGAAGAAACATATGATCTTAATCCTTTACCTATTGTAGAAACTCATGGTCTTGATAACCCAACACAGGTAGTAAAGGTAAATTCTCTCTATAAATATGATAAAGTTGAAATCCCATTTACTAAATTTGCTAGCCCATGCTTAGATGAGTTTGATAAATTTATGGCTAATCCAATTTCATGATGCTCACTGCCGTGCGTGAGTAATTCCATCGTAGGCTTGCTGGACGGTGATGGGTTGGATGAGATCTATCATGTAATCGAGTTAGTTTTGTTAGGGTTTCATCCCTAGTGTCCACTATGTTCTGAGATTGATGTTGCTATGACTTTGCTATGCTTAATACTTGTCACTAGGGCCCGAGTGCCATGATTTCAGATCTGAACCTATTATGTTTTCATTAATATATGAGTGTTCTTGATCCTATATTGCAAGTCTATAGTCACCTATTATGTGTTATGATCCGTTAACCCTGAAGTGACAATAATCGGGATACTTATCGGTGATGACCGTAGTTTGAGGAGTTCATGTATTCACTATGTGTTAATGCTTTGTTCTGGTACTCTATTAAAAGGAGGCCTTAGTATCCCTTAGTTTTCGTAAGGACTCCACTGCCACGGGAGGGTAGGACAAAAGATGTCATGCAAGTTCTTTTCCATAAGTACGTATGACTATATTCAGAATACATGCCTACATTACATTGATGAACTGGAGCTAGTTCTGTGTCACCCTAGGTTACGACTGTTACATGATGAACTGCATCCGGCATAATTCTCCATCACCGATCCATTGCCTACGAGCTTTCCATATATTGTTGTTCGCTTATTTACTTTCCCGTTGCTATTGCTATCATCACTACAAAATACCAAAAACATTACTTTTACTATTGTTACCTTTTGCTACCGTTACCACTACTATCATATTACTTTGCTACTAAATACTTTGTTGTAGATACTAAGTTTCCAGGTGTGGTTGAATTGACAACACAGCTGCTAATACTTGAGAATATTCTTTGGCTCCCCTTGTGTCGAATCAATAAATTTGGATTGAATATTTTACCCTCGAAAACTTTTGCGATCCCCTATACTTGTGGGTTATCAGTGCTCTAAGTGCTAAAGTCTGAAGATGGAGCATTGCAACAAGATAGTGATGAAGAGTCATCAACGATAAGCACACTATCATCATCGCAATGACAAACACTGCTCACCATAGCATTACCTTGTGGCAATCAACATGTAGGCAAAGTAGAAGAAGTTGAGAAAGCAGCACGGCCAGAGGTGGAGGGAGAACAATCATCCCCACAAATTTTGGACATACCATATTTATCTTGAAGATTTGTCCACAACTCATGAGCATCCGGAAACGACATGAGTTGAAATATAACTACATTTCTCAAAGCATCGAAAAGCACATTAGAAGCTTGAGCATTGAGATAAGAGTTTCTATCATCCTCTAAACATAATCTTTGGGGATCCTTTGGAGGAGAAAAACCCATATCTATAATTCGCTCTAAATTTGGGTCCATGACCCTAAAGAGGTTAAGCATGCGAATTACCCAAACATCAAAATTTGTGCCATCGAAACTAAGAGTGTCAGACAATCCTAATCCCCTAGTCGACATCTTTACTCTCTAGGCGGTAAAGCCTAATAAAGAGAGACGAGGCTCTGATACCAATTGAAACATCGAGGATGTCGCCTATAGGGGGGTGAATAGGCGCTTTAAAGTAATTACGGTTTAGGATTGAACAAATGCGGAATAAACCTAGCGGTTAATTTGTCAAGCACAAAACCTACAACAACTAGGCTCACCTATGTGCACCAACAACTTATGCTAAGCAAGATAAACAACTAAGAGATAGCAAGATATATGACAAGAAACAATATGGCTATAGCAAAGTAAAGTGCATAAGTAAAGGACTTGGGTAAGAGATAACCGAGGCACGCGGAGACGACGATGTATTCCGAAGTTCACACCCTTGCGGATGCTAATCTCTGTTTGGAGCGGTGTGGAGGCACAATGCTCCCCAAGAAGCCACTAGGGCCACCGTAATCTCCTCACGCCCTCGCACAATGCAAGATGTCGTGATTCCACTAAGGGACCCTTGAGAGCGGTCACCGAACCCATACAAATGGCATCCCTTGGGGGCGGTCACCAAACCCGTACACTTTGGCAACCCTTGGGGCGGTCACCGGAACTCGTCAAATTTCTCGGGGTGATCTCAAAAACCTAATTGGAGACCCCGACGCTTGCCCAAAGCTTTACACTACAATGATTGAGCTCCGAATACCACCAACCATATAGGGCGCCCAAGCACCCAAGAGGAACAAGCTCAAGGGTACCAAGCACCCAAGAGTAATAAGCTTCTCAACTTGTAACTTCCACATATCACCATGGAGAACTCAAACCGATGCACCAAATGCAATGGAAAGGGCACATGGAGTGCCCAAGTCCTTCTCTCTCAAACCCCATCAAAGCAACTAATGCTAGGGAGGGAAATGAGAGGAAGAACAAGAAGGAGAACACCAAGAACTCCAAGATCTAGATCCAAGGGTTCCCTCACATAGAGGAGAAAGTGATTGGTGGAAATGTGGATCAAGATCTCCTCTCTATTTTCCCCTCAAAACTAGCAAGAATCCATGGAGGGATTGAGAGATAGCAAGCTCAAAAAGGGTCAACAATGAGGAAGAACACGAGCTCAAAGAATGGGGTCCAATGGGGAAGAAGACCCCCTTTTATAGGTCCCCACGAATCTGCCCGTTATGTGCAGAAAACTATAGGACCGGTACAACCAATGCATGAACTGGTACAACCGGTCAAAGCAGAGGAAAACCAACCTGTAGGAAAAAGCCCTAAGCGGTACAACAGCCCCGGGAACCGGTAGAACCGGTTAAGCTAAACTAACCGGTACAATCGCTCCACAACAGAACCCAGACCGGTGGTAGAGCGATACAGGGCCGGTACAACCTTCGGACCAATTCTAGAGCGGTACAACCGCTCCAAACACCGGTTGTACCGGTAAACCGGTACAATCTCTCTAAGGGGCGGTACAACCTCTATATGTAAAACAGGTAAGATCAAAACAGCCACAACTTTCGCATACGAGCTCCGAATTCGACGAAATCAAGTTTGTTGGAAAGCTAAAGACAAGAGAAAACACAATCTTGATAGAAATATCAAGAAATAGCAATTGAGAAAAAACCAAAAGTAAAATGGTGAGAACCCTTTCTCAAATAAGACCGGTAAAAACTCCAACACCGAAAAACGAAAGAAGATGCATATGAAATTGGCTTTCGATGAACTCGAGCTTGTAATGAAGATGACCATAAGCTCCAAATCTCACAAGGAGAAGAACCAAACAAGAACCAAGAAAGATGATGAAAGGATGCAATGGTTAGAGCTCTCGACGAACGATACGATCAAGCTACTCACTAGAGAGCCCCCCTTGATAGTACGACAATCGATCCTACAACCCGGTCTCCCATCTACCACCATGAGACCGGTAAAATAGAAAACCTATCAAGGGAAAACCTTTGCCTTGCAAATAGTCCACTTAAGCTAGATGATGAGGATCTTGACTTCCTCAAGTTAGACCATCTCTCTTGATTGTGTTGGCTCGATGAAGACTAGTTGATTGCTCCCCCATACTCAACTATGGGTGCGCCACTCTTCGGAACATCTTCACAAGTCCCTTGACACCACAATGGACGACAAGCTTCAAGCACTTGATCTTTTCGTGATGCTCCACTTGAACTTGCACATGGCAATCTTGATGACGATCACCACTTGATGTCATCCTCTCCATGTGGTGAGTGATATCTTCCTCTTGACGCAAGCCCATGGACACGTACCCAACCCCACATAGAACTCTCACATAGACCATGGGTTAGTACACAAAGCGCAATGGACAATGCTTACCATACCATGGGATCACTTGATCCCTCTCGACACTTCTTCTACGCTTTTGTGAGTTGATCAACTTGATTCACTTTTGACTTAGTCTTGATCAACCTTGAATCTTTCCAACTCTCTTCATTTGGATGATGTCTTGAAGGTAAACATGAATGATCACACAATCTTTTTCTTCAAGACATGCTTGCAATAAGCTCAACACTCACATGACCAATCTTTGGATAATTCCTTAATAGCACCTTGGTCAACTCATAAACTCCTTGAAACCAACCCATGGACTTCAAGAACTGCCTATGGATAAATTCTTCCAATATAACTCAATGCAACCATTATCCCATAGAGAATGTCATCAATTACCAAAACCACACATTGGGGCACCGCATGTCCTTTCATCATGTAACATGTTGCTGCTACTAGAATAAACATGGACACTAGTAGTACAACTATGCAAGCATTGTGAGACCACAGAAGCATGCAACAACTAATAGCCTAATATGATGATCAATATTGTTTTTTGGAAATGAGGCAGATAGAACAACTAGAAGTGAGTAGTGACACGTCACCATAAAACATGGAGGTTGACAAAAACTATAATGAGTCTCCAAATCACGCACAAGACACCTTTCATAGTATATTTTAAGGGCCATACGCAAATATGTCGTGGTGTTTTAGCATGTACTTTGTTTGGAATCTTGAGTGTGTAGACAAAAATTTTAACTCTAAAACCAACGGAGAAAGAACCTCTAAGTTACAACAAAATGGCAACGTGAGAAATAAAAGGCAACAAATAAAATTAGGAAACATATTTTGGCACATCAATAGATATAAAAAACAAAGTAATTATAGGTGTGGTCGTGTGGATATCGATATTAATTTGCACATGACATGGACGAAAGTTGACCAAACAAATCAAACACGACCACCATTGCTACAACAAAGTAATATTACTACAATATAATGGAATAGGCAATGCCAAATAAAGTATCTCATCATTTCCCATATATATGAAGCACATCATCGAGATACACATGTGAACATCCATTTTAATCCGCGAAAGCCATGAGCCTAGTCAAAAACTCATTTAGCAAAGGAAAACCTAAAGATCAATTAATACGAAACATGCAGTTGACTTTATAGGTCAGACAGAACAAAAAGGATATATCAATGCTGGAAATATGTCATTAGTCTAAAATGGACAAATATGATTTTCTCAATGCCACAAGAGATATACAACATGAGCTCAAAACGCAAAAAAAGACCCCACTCTCACCGTTATACTAGTATTCTTTTTTGGCAAAACCTCAGTGCATTGTTTTCTATGGAAAACAGAATCTTCATGCTCGGAAAACAACTAAAGCATCCAATGACATATTTTGGCGCATCCAATGGATATAAAAAACAAAATAATTGATATAAAAAAACAAAATAATTGATACTACTCTCATGTCAACGTGAGAAATAAAATGCAAAAAATAAATTAGGAAACATATTTTGGCACATCCAATGGATATAAAAAACAAAATAATTGATATAAAAACAAAATAATTGATACTGCTCTCATGTCAACGTGAGAAATAAAAGGCAAAAATTAAATTAGGAAACATATTTTGGCACATCCAATGGATATAAAAAACAAAATAATTGATACTACTCTCATGTCAACGTGAGAAATAAAATGCAAAAAATAAATTAGGAAACATATTTTGGTGCATCCAATGGATATAAAAAACAAAATAATTACAAGTGTGGTTGTGTGGATATTGATATTAATTTGCACCTGACATGGACGAAAGTTGACCAAGCAAATCAAACACGACTGCCATTGCTACAACAAAATAATATTGATGCAATATAATGGGACATGCAATGGCAAATAAAATATCTCATCATATCCTAGATATATGAAGCACATCATCGAGATACACATGTGAGCATCAATTTTAGTGAAAGCCGTGAACCTAGTCAGCGAAGAAAAGCCTGAAGATCAATTAATAAAAAAATATGCAATTGACTTTATAGAAGACAAAACTAAAGATATATCAATGCCAGAAATATGTCATTTGTCTAGAATGGACAAATATGATTTTGTTAATGCCAAGACATATAGTGCAACATGAGCTCAAAATGAAAAAAAACCACTCTCACCATTATAGTAGTATAGTATTCTTTTTCGCAAAACCTCAGTGCATGGTTTTCTATGGAAAACAGAATCTTCATGTTTGGAAAACAATTAAAGCATGCAACAGCTAGTATAGTGTGGCCGGATTGAAAAATAGACTGATGGAAGTGACCGAGCAACCTCCAAGCGTCTACGCGCTGATTATTTTAGGAAAACGTTTACTCCTATGCGTTTCCCGAGCGCGCATGAGACCCCTCTTTATCACTGGAGAGACACCTCCCCCATTCCCATACGTGCACCGCGGCGCCGATACATACGCCCTCGCCCCCGCATCACTGCTCCACCACTTTGATTGCTCCCCCTACCAATGCTGAATCTTATGAAATTAATACTGCTTCGCTGAATCTTGTCATGAAAGATCCATTTTTCGGCCTTCCTGGTGAAGATGCCGCTACCCATCTGAACAGCTTTGTTGATTTGTGTGATATGCAAAAGAAGAAAGATGTGGATAATGATATTGTTAAATTGAAGCTATTTCCGTTTTCGCTTAGAGATCGTGCTAAAACTTGGTTTTCTTATTTGCCTAAAAATAGTATTGATACATGGAATAAGTGCAAAGATGTTTTTATCTCTAAGTATTTTCCTCCCGCTAAGATCATCTCTCTTAGAAACGATATTATGAACTTTAAACAACTAGATCATGTGCATGTTGCACAATCTTGGGAGAGGATGAAATTAATGATTCACAATTGCTCTACTCATGGTTTGAATTTATGGATGATCATACAATTTTTTTATGCTGGATTGAATTTTGCTTTTAGAAATCTTTTAGATTCGGCCGCGGGAGGCACTTTTATGCAAATCACTTTAGGAGAAGCTAGCAAACTCCTAGATAATATTATGGTTAATTATTCTCAATGGCACACCGAAAGATCCACTAGTAAAAAGGTTCATGCGATAGAAGAAATTAATGTTTTAAGTGGAAAGATGGATGAACTTATGAAATTGTTTGCTAATAAGGGTGTTTCTTCTGATCCTAATGATATGCCTTTGTCTACTTTGATTGAGAATAATAATGAATCTATGGATGAGGATTTTGTTGGTAGGAACAATTTTGGTAACAACGCATATAGAGGTAATTTTAATCCTAGGCCTTTTCCTAATAATTCCTCTAATAATTATGGCAATTCCTACAACAATTCTTATGGAAATTATAATAAGATGCCCTCTGATTTTGAATCGAGTATTAAAGAATTTATTAGTTCACAGAAGAGTTTCAATGCTTTGATTGAAGAAAAATTGTCTAAGAATGATGAGTTGGCTAGGAACGTGGATAGAATTTCTCTTGATGTTGATTCTTTGAAACTTAGAGCATCTCCGGCCGTTCAGCCCCCCAGGGCGCCGAAAAAGAGCGGCCCGGGGGCGAACCGGCGCTAGATTGGCCCCTGGGGCGACCTACCTCCCAGCCACGCCCCCAGGCGCCGCCCCCCAGTCGCGGAAAATTCAAACGTAGTCATTCCCGCTCACAAAATAGACGCCACTAATCCGGCGATCAAGCGGCCACAAGATCGGTGATCGAATGAAAAGTTCGGCATACAAAAAGTAGAAAGGACGCGCGTGCGCATCAGATGGCGAGGTCGGCCTCCGGCGTCGGTGGAGTCAGTGTGCTTGGGCTGGGCGGGGTCTCTGTGCTGGGAGCCGTCGGCGTGGCTTCTGTGCTGCGGGTAGTCTCGGCGGCATCATCAGTCGGGCTTGGGGCGTGGGTGGCGTCGTCGATGGAAGTTGGTTCAGGATGAGGCCACGCTCCGCCAAGTACCACGCATTGACCGCCTCATCGGTGCTCTAGAGTATGTCCGCCCTGCCTGATAGGGAACGTAGTAATTTCAAAAATTTCCTACGCACACGCAAGATCATGGTGATGCATAGCAACGAGGGGAGAGTGTGATCTACGTACCCTTGTAGACCGACAGCGGAAGCATTAGCACAACGCGGTTGATGTAGTCGTACATCTTCACGGTCCGACCGATCAAGCACCGAAACTAAGGCACCTCCGAGTTTTAGCACACGTTTAGCTCGATGACGATCCCCGGACTCTGATCCAGCAAAGCATCGGGGAAGAGTTCCATCAGCACGACGGCGTGGTGACGATCTTGATGTTCTACCGTTGCAGGGCTTCGCCTAAGCACCGCTACAATATTATCGAGGATTATGGTGGAAGGGGGCACCGCACACGGCTAAGAAACGATCACGTGGATCAACTTGTGTCTCTAGGGGTGCCCCCTGCCCCCGTATATAAAGGAGCAAGGGGAGGAGGCCGGCCGGCTCCTATAGGCGCGCCAGGAGGAGTCCTCCTCCTAGTAGGAGTAGGACTACTACTAGGAGGGGGAAGGAAGTGGGGAAGGAGAAGGAAAGGGGGGCGCCGCCCCCCTCTCCTAGTCTAATTCGGACCAGGGGGGAGGAGGTGCGCGGCCCACCCTTGCTGCCCCTCTCTCTCTCCACTAAGGCCCATATGGCCCATTACTTCTCCCGGTAGGGTTCCGGTAACCCTCCGGCTCTCCGGTTTTCTCCGAAATCACCCGGAACACTTCCGGTGTCCGAATATAGCTGTCCAATATATCAATCTTTATGTCTCGACCATTTCGAGACTCCTCGTTATGTCCGTGATCACATCTGGGACTCCGAAATAACTTCGGTACATCAAAACTCATAAACTCATAATATAACTGTCATCCAAACCTTAAGCGTGCGGACCCTGCGGGTTCGAGAACAATGTAGACATGACCGAGACATGTCTCCGGTCAATAACCAATAGCGGAACCTGGATGCTCATATTGGCTCCCACATATTCTACGAAGATCTTTATCGGTCAGACCGCATAACAACATACGTTGTTCCCTTTGTCATCGGTATGTTACTTGCCCGAGATTCGATCATCGGTATCTCAATACCTAGTTCAATCTCGTTACCGGAAAGTCTCTTTACTCGTTTCGTAATACATCATCTCGCAACCAACTCATTAGTTGCAATGCTTGCAAGGCTTATGTGATGTGCATCACCGAGAGGGCCCAGAGATACCTCTCCGACAATCGGAGTGACAAATCCTAATCTCAAAATACGCCAACATTTACCTTTGGAGACACCTGTAGAGCTCCTTTATAATCACCCAGTTACGTTGTGACGTTTGGTAGCACACAAAGTGTTCCTTCGGCAAACGGGAGTTGCATAATCTCATAGTCATAGGAACATGTATAAGTCATGAAGAAAGCAATAGCAACATACTAAACGATCGGGTGCTAAGCTAATGGAATGGGTCATGTCAATCACATCATTCTTCTAATAATGTGATCCCGTTGATCAAATGACAACACATGTCTATGGTTAGGAAACATAAACATCTTTGATTAACGAGCTAGTCAAGTAGAGGCATACTAGTGACGTTTAGTTTGTCTATGTATTCACACAAGTATTATGTTTCCGGATAATACAATTCTAGCATGAATAATAAACATTTATCATGATATAAGGCAATAAAATAATAACATTATTATTGCCTCTAGGGCATATTTCCTTCAGTCTCCCACTTGCACTAGAGTCAATAATCTAGATTACACTGTAATGATTCTAACACCCATGGAGCTTTGGTGCTGATCATGTTTTGCTCGTGGAAGAGGCTTAGTCAACGGGTCTGCTACATTCAGATCCGTATGTATCTTGCAAATCTCTATGTCTCCCACCTGGACTAGATCCCGGATGGAATTGAAGCGTCTCTTGATGTGCTTGGTTCTCTTGTGAAATCTGGATTCCTTTGCCAAGGCAATTGCACCAGTATTGTCACAAAAGATTTTCATTGGACCGGATGCACTAGGTATGACACCTAGATCGGATATGAACTCCTTCATCCAGACTCCTTCGTTTGCTGCTTCGGAAGCAGCTATATACTCCGCTTCACATGTAGACCCCGCCACAACGCTTTGTTTAGAACTGCACCAACTGACAGCTCCACCGTTTAATGTAAACACGTATCCGGTTTGCAATTTAGAATCGTCCGTATCAGTGTCAAAGCTTGCATCAACGTAACCATTTATGATGAGCTCTTTGTCACCTCCATATATGAGTAACATATCCTTAGTCCTTTTCAGGTATTTCAGGATGTTCTTGATCGCTGTCCAGTGATCCACTCCTGGATTACTTTGGTACCTTCCTGCTAGACTTATAGCAAGACACACATCAGGTCTGGTACACAGCATTGCATACATGATAGAGCCTATGGCTGAAGCATAGGGAACATCTTTCATTTTCTCTCTATCTTCTGCATTGGTTGGGCCTTGAGTCTTACTCAATTTCACGCCTTGTAACACGGGCTAGAATCCTTTCTTTGCTTGAAAAACTTTGTCAAGGTATGTGCTTTGTGAAAGTCCAATTAAGCGTCTTGATCTGTCTCTATAGATCTTAATGCCCAATATGTAAGCAGCTTCACCGAGGTCTTTCATTGAAAAACTCTTATTCAAGTATCCCTTTATGCTATCCAGAAATTCTATATCATTTTCGATTAGTAATATGTCATCTACATATAATATCAGAAATGCTACAGAGCTCCCACTCACTTTCTTGTAAATACAGGCTTCTCCAAAAGTCTATACAAAACCAAATGCTTTGATCACACTATCAAAGCATTTATTCCAACTCTGAGAGGCTTGCACCAGTCCATAAATGGATCGCTGGAGCTTGCACACTTTGTTAGCTCCCTTTGGATCGACAAAACCTTCCGGTTGCATCATATACAACTCTTCTTGCAGAAATCCATTCAGGAATGCAGTTTTGACATCCATCTGCCAAATTTCATAATCATAAAATGCGGCAATTGCTAACATGATTCGGACAGACTTAAGCATCGCTACGGGTGAGAAGGTCTCATTGTAGTCAATCCCTTGAACTTGTCGAAAACCTTTTGCGACAAGTCGAGCTTTGTAGACAGTAACATTACCGTCAGCGTCAGTCTTCTTCTTAAAGATCCATTTATTCTCAATTGCTTGCCGATCATTGGGCAAGTCAACCAAAGTCCATACTTTGTTCTCATACATGGATCCCATCTCAGATTTCATGGCTTCAAGCCATTTTGTGGAATCTGGGCTCATCATCCCTTCTCCATAGTTTGTAGGTTCATCATGATCTAGTAGCATGACTTCCAGAACAGGATTACCGTACCATTCTGGTGCGGATCTTATTCTGGTTGATCTACGAGGTTTAGTAGTATCTTGTTCTGAAGCTTCATGATCATCATCATTAGCTTCCTCACTAATTTGTGTAGGTGTCATAGAAACTGGTTTCTGTGATGTACTACTTTCCAATAAGGGAGCAGGTACAGTTACCTCATCAAGTTCTACTTTCCTCCCACTCACTTCTTTTGAGAGAAACTCCTTCTCTAGAAAGTTTCCGAATTTAGCAACAAAGGTTTTGCCTTCGGATCTGTGATAGAAGGTGTATCCAATAGTTTCCTTTGGATATCCTATGAAGACACATTTCTCCGATTTGGGTTCGAGCTTATACGGTTGAAGCTTTTCACATAAGCATCGCAACCCCAAACTTTCAGAAACGACAACTTTGGTTTCTTGCCAAACCACAGTTCATAAGGCGTCGTCTCAACGTATTTTGATGGTGCCCTATTTAACGTGAATACGACCGTCTCTAGAGCATAACCCCAAAACGATAGCGGTAAATCAGTAAGAGACATCATAGATCGCACCATATCTAGTAAAGTACGATTACGGCATTCGGACACACCATTACGCTGTGGTGTTCCGGGTGGCGTGAGTTGCGAAACTATTCTGCATTGTTTCAAATGTACACCAAACTCGTAACTCAAATATTCTCCTCCACGATCAGATCGTAGGAATTTTATTTTCTTGTTACGATGATTTTCAACTTCACTCTGAAATTCTTTGAACTTTTCAAATGTTTCAGACTTATGTTTCATTAAGTAGATATACCCATATCTGCTTAAGTCATCTGCGAAGGTGAGAAAATAACGATATCCGCCACGAGCCTCAACATTCATCGGACCACATACATCTGTATGTATGATTTCCAACAAATCTGTTGCTCTCTCCATAGTACCGGAGAATGGTGCTTTTGTCATCTTACCCATAAGGCACGGTTTGCAAGTACCAAGTGATTCATAATCAAGTGGTTCCAAAAGTCCATCAGTATGGAGTTTCTTCATGCGCTTTACACCGATATGACCCAAACGGCAGTGCCACAAATAAGTTGCACTATCATTATCAACTCTGCATCTTTTGGCTTCAACATTATGAATATGTGTGTCACTACTATCGAGATTCAATAAGAATAGACCACTCTTTAAGGGTGCATGACCATAAAAGATATTACTCATATAAATAGAACAACCATTATTCTCTGATTTAAATGAATAACTGTTTCGCATCAAACAAGATCCAGATATAATGTTCATGCTTAACGCTGGCACCAAATAACAATTATTTAGGTCTAATACTAATCCCGAAGGTAGATTTAGAGGTAGCTTGCCGACCGCGATCACATCGACTTTGGAACCATTTCCTACGCGCATCGTCACCTCGTCCTTAGCCAATCTTCGCTTAATCCGTAGTCCCTGTTTCGAGTTGCAAATATTAGCAACAGAACCAGTATCAAATACCCAGGTGCTACTGCGAGCATTAGTAAGGTAGACATCAATAACATGTATATCACATATACCTTTGTTCACCTTGCCATCCTTCTTATCCGCCAAATACTTGGGGCAGTTCCGCTTCCAGTGACCAGTCTGCTTGCAGTAGAAGCACTCAGTTTCAGGCTTAGGTCCAGGTTTGCGTTTCTTCTCTTGAGTAGCAACTTGCTTGCTGTTCTTTTTGAAGTTCCCCTTCTTCTTTCCTTTGCCCTTTTTCTTGAAACTAGTGGTCTTGTTGACCATCAACACTTGATGCTCCTTCTTGATTTCTACCTCCGCAGCTTTCAGCATTGCGAAGAGCTCGGGAATAGTCTTATTCATCCCTTGCATATTATAGTTCATCACGAAGCTCTTGTAGCTTGGTGGCAGTGATTGGAGAATTTTGTCAATGACGCAATCATCTGGAAGATTAACTCCCAATTGAATCAAGTGATATTACACCTGGACATTTTGAGTATATGCTCACTGACAGAACTGTTATCCTCCATCTTGTAGCCATAGAACTCATTGGAGACTTCATATCTCTCAATCCGGGCATTTTCTTGAAATATTAACTTCAAATCCTGGAACATCTCTCATATGCTCCATGACGTTCAAAACGTCATTGAAGTCCCGATTCTAAGCCGTAAAGCATGGCACACTAAACTATCGAGTAGTCATCAGGTTTGCTCTGCCAGACGTTCATAACATCTGGTGTTGCTCCAGCAGCAGGCCTGGCACCCAGCGGTGCTTCCAGGACGTAATTCTTCTGTGCAGCAATGAGGATAATCCTCAAGTTACGAACCCAGTCCGTGTAATTGCTACCATCATCTTTCAACTTTGCTTTCTCAAGGAACGCATTAAAATTCAACGGAACAACAGCACGGGCCATCTATCTACAATCAAACATAAACAAGCAAGATACTATCAGGTACTAAGTTCATGATAAATTTAAGTTCAATTAATCATATTATTAAAGAACTCCCACTTAGATAGACATCCCTCTAATCCTCTAAGTGATTACGTGATCCAAATCAACTAAACCATGTCCGATCATCACGTGAGATGGAGTAGTTTCATTGGTGAACATCATTATGTTGATCATATCTACTATATGATTCACGCTCGACCTTTCAGTCTCTATGTTCTGAGAAAAGGACTAAGGATATGTTTCTCATATATGGAGGTGACAAAGAGCTCATCGTAAATGGTTACGTTGATGCAAGCTTTGACACTGATCCGGACAATTCTAAATCGCAAACCGGATACGTGTTTACATTAAACGGTGGAGCTGTCAGTTGGTGCAGTTCTAAACAAAGAGTTGTGGCGGGATCTACATGTGAAGCGGAGTACATAGCTGCTTCGGAAGCACCAAACAAAGGAGTCTGGATGAAGGAGTTCATATCCGATCTAGGTGTCATACCTAGTGCATCGGGTCCAATGAAAATCTTTTGTGACAATACTGGTGCAATTGCCTTGGCAAAGGAATCCAGATTTCACAAGAGAACCAAGCACATCAAGAGACGCTTCAATTCCATCCGGGATCTAGTCCAGGTGGGAGACATAGAGATTTGCAAGATACATACGGATCTGAATGTAGCAGACCCGTTGACTAAGCCTCTTCCACGAGCAAAACATGATCAGCACCAAAGCTCCATGGGTGTTAGAATCATTACAGTGTAATCTAGATTATTGACTCTAGTGCAAGTGGGAGGCTGAAGGAAATATGCCCTAGAGGCAATAATAATGTTATTATTTTATTTCCTTATATCATGATAAATGTTTATTATTCATGCTAGAATTGTATTATCCGGAAACATAATACTTGTGTGAATACATAGACAAACTAAACGTCACTAGTATGCCTCTACTTGACTAGCTCGTTAATCAAAGATGGTTATGTTTCCTAACCATAGACATGTGTTGTCATTTGATCAACGGGATCACATTATTAGAAGAATGATGTGATTGACATGACCCATTCCATTAGCTTAGCACCCGATCGTTTAGTATGTTGCTATTGCTTTCTTCATGACTTATACATGTTCCTATGACTATGAGATTATGCAACTCCCGTTTGCCGGAGGAACACTTTGTGTGCTACCAAACATCACAACGTAACTGGGTGATTATAAAGGAGCTCTACATGTGTCTCCAAAGGTAAATGTTGGGTTGGCATATTTCAAGATTAGGATTTGTCACTCCGATTGTCGGAGAGGTATCTCTGGGCCCTCTCGGTGATGCACATCACATAAGCCTTGCAAGCATTGCAACTAATGAGTTGGTTGCGAGATGATGTATTACGAAACGAGTAAAGAAACTTGCCGGTAACGAGACTGAACTAGGTATTGAGATACCGACGATCGAATCTCGGGCAAGTAACATACCGATGACAAAGGGAACAACGTATGTTGTTATGCGGTCTGACCGATAAAGATCTTCGTAGAATATGTGGGAGCCAATATGAGCATCCAGGTTCCGCTATTGGTTATTGACCGGAGACATGTCTCGGTCATGTCTACATTGTTCTCGAACCCGTAGGGTCCGCACGCTTAAGGTTTCGATGACAGTTATATTATGAGTTTATGAGTTTTGATGTACCAAAGTTAGTTCAGAGTCCCGGATGTGATTACGGACATAACGAGGAGTCTCGAAATGGTCGAGACATAAAGATTGATATATTGGACGGCTATATTCGGACACCGGAAGTGTTCTGGGTGATTTCAGAGAAAACCGGAGAGCCGGAGGGTTACCGGAACCCTACCGGGAGAAGTAATGGGCCATATGGGCCTTAGTGGAGAGAGAAAGGGGCAGTAAGGGTGGGCCGCGCGCCTCCTCCCCCTGGTCCGAATTGGACTAGGAGAGGGGGGCGGCGCCCCCTTTCCTTCTCCTTCCCCACTTCTTTCCCCCTCCTAGTAGGAGTCCTACTCCTACTAGGAGGAGGACTCCTCCTGGCGCGTCTATAGGGGCTGGCCGGCCTCCTCCCCTTGCTCCTTTATATATGGGGCAGGGGGCACCCCTAGACACACAAGTTGATCCACGTGATCGTTTTCTTAGCCGTGTGCGGTGCCCCCTTCCACCATAATCCTCGATAATATTATAGCGGTGCATAGGCGAAGCCCTGCGATGGTAGAACATCAAGATCGTCACCACGCCGTCGTGCTGACGGAACTCTTCCCCGAGGCTTTGCTGGATCGGAGTCCGGGGATCGTCATCGAGCTGAACTATGCTAAAACTCGGAGGTGCCGTAGTTTCGGTGCTTGATCGGTCGGGCCGTGAAGACGTACGACTACATCAACCGCGTTGTGCTAACGCTTCCGCTGTCGGTCTACAAGGGTACGTAGATCACACTCTCCCCTCGTTGCTATGCATCACCATGATCTTGCGTGTGCGTAGAATTTTTTTTGAAATTACTACGTTCCCCAACACAGGGGTGGCGCGCCATGCGGGGAGTCCTTCTAGGACTCCACTCCTAGTAGGATTCGCCCCCCTTTCCTTTCAACGGTGAGGGGGAAAAGGGGAAAGGAGGGAGAAGGAGAAGGAAAGGGGGGGTTGCGCCCCGTCCCCTTGTCCAATTCAGATTGGGCAAGGGGGGGGGGGCACCACCCGTGGCCTGCCTCCTCTCCTCACTATGGCCCATTAGGCCCATTAACTTTTCCGGGGGGTTCCGGTAGCCTCCCAGTACTCTGAAATATTTTCGAACCTCTTTGGAACCATTCTGGTGTCTGTATATAATCTTTCAATATATTAATCTTTACCTCTCGACCATTTTGAGACTCCTCGTCATGTCTCTTCGGGACTCCGAACAAACTTCGATCACCAAAACACATAACTCATAATGCGAATCGTCATCGGACGTTAAGCGTGCGGACCCTACGGGTTCGAGAATTATGTAGACATGATCGAGACACATCTCCGGTCAATAACCAATAGCGGAACCTGGATGCTCATATTGGTTCGTACATATTCTACGAAGATCTTTATCAGGCAAACCACATAACAACATATGTCATTTCCTTTTTTGTCGGTATGTTACTTACCCGAGATTCGATAATGATATAAGTAGTAACAAACCATTTAATTCATCATATAGCAGAGATAGAAAACATATAAGTCGACATATTCAACTTGATATACATATTAATTTAGAGAAGTTTGTGTGTCGCGGCAAATTGATTTAATGAAGAAAAACTAAAGTTTAATTAATATATAACATGGTTACTTTGCAAGCACGACAAAATCAAGTTGAAACCAAATGCCATACTATGTATAAAACATGAAAAATGGTTTAATTTGATCCCAGAAAGGCACACAATGAAATCAAAATGCACGAGTAGACAAGCATTTGATTTTCTAAAATTGAAGCTTCTATTCTTCTAAAAACTTTAGAGTCCACAAAGCACACACAAGACACCTTTGATGGTGATTTTTTGAGGGTCATAAACAAATATGTCGTGGTGTTGTAGCATGTACTTTGTTTGGAATCTTGAGTGTGTAGACATTTTCTTTTAACTCTAAGACCACCGGAGAAAGAACACCTCGGTTAAAACAAAATGTCAACGTGAGAAATAAAACGCAACAAAAGAAATTAGGAAACATATTTTGGCACATCCAATAGAGATAAAAAAACAAAATAATTATAGGTGTGGTTGTGTGGATATCGATATTAATTTGCACATGACATGGATGAGGGTTGACCAAAAAATCAAACATGGCCGCCATTGCTAGAACAAAATAATATTGCTACAATACAATGGAATACGCAATGTCCAATAAAATATCTCAACACATCCCAGATATATGAAGCACATCATCAAGATACACATGTGAAGACCCAGTTTAGTTTGCGAAAGCCGGGCGCCTAGTCCAAAACTCATCTAGCGAAGAAAACTAAAGATCAATTAATACGAAACATGCAATTGACTTTATAGACCAGACAAAACACCAAAAATATATCAATGCCAGAAATATGTCATTAGTCTAAAATGTACAAATATGATTTTGTCAATGCCAAGAGATATAGTACAACATGAGCTCAAAATGCCAAAAAAAAAAACCACTCTCACCATTATAGCACTACTAGTAGTATTCTTTTTGGCAAAACCTCAGTGCATGGTTTTCTATGGAAAACAGAATCTTCATGTTTGGAAAACAATTAAAGCATGCAACAGCTAGTAATAGCGTGGCCGGATTGGAAAATTAGACCGATGGAAGTGACCGAGCAACCTCCCAGCGTCCACGCGGTGATCATTTTAGGAAAACGTTTACCCCTACGCGTTTCCCCAACGCGCACGAGACCCCTCTTTATCACTGGAGACGAGAGAGACCTCCCCCATTCCCATACGCGCACCGCGGCGCCGATACATACGCCCCGCATCACTGCTCCACCACCACGCGGGACAGCTCACCGAGCGAGCGCGCGCCGCAAGAATCCAAGAACCCGTCGGCGGCGGCGGCGATGAGGGCGGCCGGGGCGGCCGTGGCGCTGCTCTTCTTCTTCCTCTTCCTCCTGGCCGCGGCGGCCGAGGCGGGCGCGGCGCTGCCGAGGTTCGCGGAGGCGCCGCAGTACAGGAACGGGGAGGGCTGCCCTGCGGCGACAGCGGCCGGCGTGTGCGACCCGGGGCTGGTGCACATCGCCATGACCCTCGACGCGCACTACCTGCGGGGCTCCATGGCGGCCGTCTACTCGCTGCTCAAGCACGCCTCCTGCCCGGAGTCGCTCTTCTTCCACTTCCTCGCCGCGGCCCCCGGGGACGGCGAGCTGCGCGCCGCGCTGGCGGCCTCCTTCCCGTCCCTGCGGTTCGAGATCTACCCGTTCCGCGCCGAGGCCGTGGCCGGGCTCATCTCGGCGTCCGTGCGCGCCGCCCTCGAGGCGCCGCTCAACTACGCGCGGAACCACCTGGCCGACCTGCTCCCGCCCTGCGTGCCCCGGGCCATCTACCTCGACTCCGACGTCCTCGCCGCCGACGACGTGCGCCGGCTCTGGGAGACCCGCCTCCCCGCCGCCGCCGTCGTCGCCGCGCCCGAGTACTGCCACGCCAACTTCTCCCGCTACTTCACGCCCGCCTTCTGGTCCGACCCGGCGCTCGGCGCGCGCGTCTTCGCGGGCCGCCGCCGCCCGCCCTGCTACTTTAACACCGGCGTCATGGTCGTCGACCTCCGCCGCTGGAGGGCCGGCAACTACCGCCGCCGCATCGAGCGCTGGATGGAGATCCAGAAGGAGCGGCGCATCTACGAGCTGGGCTCGCTGCCGCCGTTCCTGCTGGTCTTCGCCGGCGAGGTGGAGGCCGTGGACCTGCGCTGGAACCAGCACGGCCTCGGCGGCGACAACGTGCGCGGCAGCTGCCGCCCGCTCCACGACGGGCCCGTCAGCCTCATGCATTGGTCGGGCAAGGGCAAGCCGTGGGACCGCCTGGACGCCGGCAGGCCCTGCCCGCTCGACCACACCTGGAAGTCCTACGACCTCTACATCGCCGGGGACGGGGGCAGCGCCGCCTCGCCGGCCTCCGGGCCGGCATTTTCCGCCTGGTAGAGGGAGCGCCCGTAGCTGCACTGACTAGACACAGTGATTCTTTTGTTGGTTGGGCGGTTCTTGGCAATGGCAGTGCCGCTGCCGTCGGCTGTACAGGGCGGCGAGGGAGGGTCGCCGGCGATTGCGGCGCGAGGAGGAGGGAGGAGAGGAGTGGTGGATAGAGAAAAAGAAGAGCTTGTTCTTTTTGGTAGAAATTCAGATTGGTTACGTGGTGGGGGGTTTGGATTCTTTTTGGTCGAGGTGGACGACATTCTAGGGGCTGGTTGCCAATTCGCTGGATTGGTGGCGGTGTACAATTCGTTGATAGTGCTAGGAAAGACTGGGATTTTGGTCTGTTGTTATTGACGATTCTTTCATTCATAATAAGCCTATGTGTTCTTGATCTGAAATTCAGTTGGATCTCTGCATGATTGAGCTGTGTCAAATTCAGTTGATTTGAGTGGATTCTCACTGTATGTTGTATCTGATTCTGATGTGGTTTGTCCTTGGAAGCCTTGAACTGTCGCTCCAATGTCAATCTGATGAAGAAGTTAGCTGAGTTCTTCATTTTTTGTAGAATTCAGAACTGTGCCAACAATATTCTGCGGATTGAAATGTTGAACTGGAAAAGAGCATTTTTTGCCGGCAAATTTGGCTGTTCCTGATGTACTGCATTCCCCTGTGACAGCACAATTCCTCTGTTATACAACTCTGTTCATTATTCCTCTTGTGCAGGAAATCAATACCACACACAAGAGGCATGTGACTGAAAAAGTTCAAAGTTTCTCTTCAAAAATTCCCTGTGCCCAATCAATTTCCCGCCTGGTTTCATATCCGCTAGTGCTACTATTTGAACTGCCCATCAACTACATTTGTTCTTGAGCAACATCTCTAAACAAGCGAACAAATCATCATTTAGGATGTCAAATCATTTTGCTTACACCACAATCAAAGTGGCTATCACCTGTTTAACTTATCCGCTCGCCAGCTAGCCCAGGCCACTAGCACAATCATCCCAACCGATGAGGAGCTCCTGCTAGCTCATAGCCGAAGCCTTGAAGCAACCAAATGGAAGGCTCCCATAGCTCATACTCCTAGTTTATGCACACATGTCAAAGCTCACCCACCTTTACACAAGCACAAGAAAGGCCCGGCCAATGATGAGCCAGGGGACTGGAAGTCTGGAACCGCAAGCCTAGTGCAGTTTCCAGTGCCGCTAATCATCGGTGTCTTTTAATCTTGCTTCATCCTCTCGCCTTGCCTTTTGGCCTCCTCCGTGATGTGCACTTTGTTTGAAATGCGATGAATCATGAACTCATCTCCTCTCCTCTCGTCTCCACCAGCTGGGGCATCATCGGCCACCGCCCCTTCTCGATATCCTCTCACATGATTGATTATAAAGGAAAAGGGGAGGAAAGCCATTGTTCTTGGGCAATCCGGTGCCGGCAATGATGGTGCATTTTGTGTGTGGTGGCGTTGTAGGAACCCGTCGTTTTCGGCCGGTGCTGGTTTCATGTGAGAGATGGTGCTGCTGTTCATCGTTACATGAACAATCCAAAGTTGCTTTTGTGGCCGCCGGCGATCCATGATCCATCTTTCCACCTTCTATTAGAAACATCGACCGTCGCGGCGGCGGTTAGCATCTCCTTTTCGGAACGAGAAGTTAGGCGGTGGCGTATTCGTCCAGAATTTAACGGCGAGCGGAGGCCGTCGTCGGCGCAGAAGTTACTGCGGTGAGTCTGAGTGGAAGGTGGGCACTGTTGCTACTATCGGACTATGGCACTGTGGCAGCGGCCGGATTTGGCCGCCATTACTGGCGTTGGTGCCTCCATTATTGATGGTGGCCACCGGATTCAGGTGGCGCGGCAGGCGGCAGGCGGCAGGAGGTACACGCGCGCAGTAAACTCGGTGGATGGCCGACGGAGGGAGGGGAGGGGGAGGGCCGTCGGCGCGCGGCGACGGCTTCGGATTCGGCGGCGTGTCGTAATGGCAGGGGCTGGTGCTGGGCCGGGAGTGCCTGGCCTCTTGCGGAAGCGAGCTGCGGCCTGCGCTGGAATCAAATCGTCGTCGTAATGGAACGTGGCAGCGCTGGGCTACGCCGCGTGATTATTTACTGGGAGAAGGCCGTGGTGAAGGACGGATCGGCTGTTCGGTTCTGAAAGTAGTAAAAGACGCGCAACGAAACTTGCGCCTGGTCAAATTTGGTACGTAGTACATCAAGTTTCTTTGAAAGCACGCAAGCACATAAACCTCCGTGAAGATGTCCAAGCCTCGAGCACGCACTCTTGCATGTACATTTGCACACAAACCTCTCTGAAAATGAACCAATAATATGAGAATGTCCAAGTCTTCCTAAACTGCTAGTGCTATGCGATATCATCAATCATTTCATAGCATATATCGTTTGCTGAAATTTAAAAGGTTCTCTGAAAGCGATACCTCTGTCCTTGTGCATTCTCATTATCTTTTTTTTACTTGATTCAGTCTTGTGTGTTTTCCAGTATTCTTCTCTATTTTCCCAAAAATCGCTGTGTTGTTTTGCTAGAAAGAGAGTTTCGATTTCATTTCATCGGGCATGATCCACACTAGAACTGCCCCAGGCTAGCAGCTATGTCCATCGGACCACTCTAACTCGAACTTTGGTTTGTGGGGATTTGGATCAGACCATCATAGTTTTGCTGACTACTAGTGACTAACCCTATTTTGAGGGAGTGCGACGAATCTTCACAAGCTTTATCCCTTTCTTTTCATTCATGAGTGAGAGTGAAGCCACTGGCCTCTTGGCTTCTGGAGCAAGGATGCATTGCATTGTGCGTCGTCATGTCCCTCTCCAACAATGCAGCAGAGATGAGATCATTGTCAACGCCATGGAGCAATCTGAACAGCAGAGACTTGCTCTGCCTTTTTATGGTCAGACGATCTGATAGAGTGGCAAAATGAACATGCGATGTGCGGGTTATAGTGGCGAAAGAAAAGTAGGAGTCGGTGGCGCCTGAAGTGTTCGGCCGGCCGGCTTTGTGACCCTGAAACGAGTGTCAAAAGGAGGAAGGCGTCCTTCAGAATTTGGCCGTGCCTGAAGAAGTGTTCGGCCGGCCGGCCGGCCGGCTCCGTCTCCCTGAAGTGCGCACATCGGCCCTGCTAATGTCCAGTAGTGACAGGTCGTTGGTGTTAGAAGGCGATGTAGCACTCAGTGGTACAAATACAGTAGTAAAAGATTGTACAACTGAATTTGCGTAACAAAAAATTGGCGGTATTTTGCATGCTTTTTTTGGCGCACAAGTTTCAGCACGATGAACATATTTGTTTTTTTTAAGGATTTTTTCTGGAATTCACAGATACTTAAGCCATAACCTCAAGTACACATTCTTGCTCTGGCAACACGGGGGGCGCCCCTGTTCGCACCACCGCTCCCCTCCCTCCCACGCACCCAGTCTCACCGCCACCTGAGGAGGCCGCCGGCAAAGGCCGCGCGCGCTCCGGGGATGGTGGCGGCGAGGCGCTTCTCCTCCACCGCGCGGCCACTGTTTCGTCGGAGGAGGGACGACAGGATGCGTCAGATTGGATCGGGCGCCCGACCTCGGAGGCGGGCGGAGGCAGCGCTCGTCGGCGTCGTCCCGGTGTCCCTGCCGGCCAGTCCCGACCCCCTGTGTGCGGCGGCCCGTCGCTGCTTGCTCGGGCGCTGACTGGTCTGGGGCGGGGGCGGATCTAGGGCTACCTTCCCAGATCCGGCCGGTGTTGGCTGGGCCGCCAGGTGGGGCCAGCCGGGGAGGTGGTGTTGCTGGGTGGTGGAGGCGAGAGTGGTGGAGGCTGGTGGCGGTGGGTGTTGTTGTTGGTGCTTGGTGGACTGCTGCGCCAGTTTTCGATCTCCCCCGCCTTTGGTCAGTGCTATGGCGTTTCAGATCTGGTCTCCGGCAGGTGCATGGTGGCGCGCGTGGAGCGTGTTGGTGCTCCTAATGTTTGGCTGCAGCCCGGGACCATGGTGGTTCCTAGCCTCGGGCAGCGCTCCTCTGCTCCTCGTCGGCATGGTGCTCGGTTAGGTTCGGCGGCTCGCGCTGCGTCCGGTGGCCCTGCGTTCGGACAGCCATTGGTGGTTCCAGTGCCTAGTGCTGATGTTTGGCCGTATGCGGTCTCCGCGGGGTGCGGTTGGCTGCGACGATTCATGTGCTTCTTCGTCTCGGAGGGGCCCGATGGTGGTGGTGGTCAACTGCCGTCTTGCTGTAAGTATGTGCTCAAACTCCGGGTGAGAACCTTGCATCGACTATGTCGATGTCGGCGGCAATGGTGTCTGTGGACATCGTTTTTCTCGTAGGAGGTGTCGTTGTGGAGCTCCAGCACCTGCAGTACTTTGTTTCGTGGTATCCGGGTGAAAACCTAAGATCTGGCTTGTCGGATCGGATGACGGTCTTGTGTCCTTGTCGGCACTACCTCCCTAGAGGCGTCATCTTGGAGACCCAAACGGCGGCTTCTGTGCCTGCGTGTGGTTGAGGGTGTAGCGTTTGGTGGTGGTGGTGTGGCCAAGTTGGGAACAGTCGGAGGGTCCAATGGTGGTGGTGCTGCGACTGGCTTCAAGTCGACGGTGGTTGTTTGGTGGTGTTCTCTGGGGTTTGGTGGCGGTGCCTTTCGCGCCGCAGGGCGGCCATTTGTTTCCCCCTCGTGAAGGTGTCTCGCTATGCATGCTCATGACTCTCCCTTGGTGGCCGATGTATTGTGGCGAGCGTCGTGCTCTTGGTGATGTCTTGGTTCATCTTTGCTCTTTGATGGCGCTAGATGCCTCCCCAAATTGTTAATCGTTCCGATCTTCCGTGGTGGGCAGTCAAGGTTCGTGCTTTTCGCACTCGTTGATTGTGGTTGCTCCTGAGTTGTGCCGTGGAGCTCGGTATGCACGCAATGCGGTGTGTTAGGTTCCTCGCAAAGTCTCAGTATTGTGATCCCTCGACAACACCCCATAACTACTTGTGTCTGCCATGGTGATGGTCCTTTTAGTCTGCTAGCTAGGTCCCGCCCTTGTTGGGTGTCTTGTTCTTCTCTTCTCCTTGTAACCTTGTTGTACGGTTTTCGGCCCGATTTCCCTTATAAACGGGTCAACTTGTTTTAGGTTTTCGATCCGGTTTCCCTTATAAACTGGATCACTCTCCTGGCATATTGGCCACTTTGAGTAATATATTCAGGTGGAGGGACTCCTCCCCCGGTGATTCTTAAAAAAAAGTACACATTCTTGCATGTACATTTGCTTTATGATAAAAATGTACTAGGAAACAATCATGAAAATGTGCAATACATTTCTAGCAAACTTGGCGTATTCATGACTGGCCCTATTTTGAGTGCGATGGGCCTCCAGGAATCAGTAGCTTTATCTCTTTTTGTTGAGCCACTCGCCTCTTGGCTTCTAGAACAAGCGTGGATCGAGTGCCTCGTCATGTCCCTCTCCGGAGCAGAGATCATTGTCAACTCCATGGCCCATGGATCCATCTCATTCTCACCTCAAGGATCAGTATTCAGTGCTAGGCCAGGCCTTCCACACGTGCGGAGAGCTCTACTTGCTCCGTTTTCTTCATCACCAACTCATACGGTAGCAGGAGGAACATGTCATGTGCGGAGTAAGAGCATCTCCAACCGTTCGGCCCCCACGACGCATAAAAAGTGCCCCTTGAGGGCGAGCTGGCGATGCAATCGGCGCTGGGGTGGTTTCGCGCCCAGTCGTCGCCCCCAGCTCGCCCCTAGGCGCCGAAATTGGTCACTTTTCAGCCCCATTTCGACGAATAAAGGGCCCATACTGACGACAATAGGCCCATATTCGGCGTGGTTCGCCGTTGTTCGGCGTTCAATTATGCACATAAATTTTTTTTATCACATATTTCATCACAAAAATATCAAATACTTTAACAAAATAGTACAACAACAAATAGTTCAATACAAATTATATAGTTCAACAAATAAAAACTCATATTTCATCACACGTCGCGCCCGGCGTCGCCCTTCAGCCTCCATAGATGCTCTATCAGATCTTGCTGCAGTTGATAATGCACCTGTGGGTCTCGGATCTCCTGACGCATACTGAGATAGGCAGTCCAGGTTGCCGATAGCTGGTGATCAACTTCGGCTAGAGGACCCTGCCTGTAGTATGGTTCAGTGTCAAACACTGGGTCTTCTTGCTCGCTCTCGATGATCATGTTGTGCAAGATGACACAACAAGTCATAATCTCCGACATTTGATCTTTCGACCAGGTCTGAGCGGGGTATCGCACAACAACAAATCAAGATTGGAGCACACCAAATGCCCGCTCGACATCCTTCCTGCAAGCCTCCTGAACCTTCGTAAACCAGACGGTCTTGCCTCTTGGCATAGGGTTTGAGATCGTCTTCACAAATGTCAACCATCTCGGATAGATGCCATCAGCTAGATAGTACCCCTTGTTGTAGTGCCGCCCATTGATCTCGAAGTTCACCGGAGGAGAATGACCTTCAACAAGCTTGACAAAGACAGGAGAGCACTGCAGCACGTTGATGTCATTGTGAGTTCCTGGCATACCAAAGAAGGAGTGCCAAATCCAGAGGTCCTGTGTGGCCACCGCCTCAAGCAACACACTGCAACCGCCTTTGGCGCCTTTGTACATCCCCTGCCAAGCAAATGGGCAATTCTTCCATTTCCAATGCATGCAGTTGATGCTTTCAAGCATCTCAGGAAATCCTCTTGCTGCATTCTGTGCTAGGATCCGAGCAGTGTCTTCCGCATTGGGTGTTCTCAAGTATTGTGGTCCAAACACTGCCACCACTGCCCGACAGAACTTGTAGAAACACTCTATGCTGGTGGACTCGGCCATGCGCCCATAGTCGTGTAGTGAATCACCGGGAGCTCCATATGCAAGCATCCTCATCACTGTCGTGCACTTCTAGATGGAGGTGAATCCAAGAGCGCCGGTGCAATCCATCTTGCACTTGAAGTAGTTGTCGAACTCCCGGATGGAATTCACAATCCTGATAAAGAGTTTTCGGCTCATCCGATAACAGTGCCGAAATGTTTTCTCGCCGTGAAGTGGAGCATCAGCGAAGTAGTCGGAGTAGAGCATGCAGTAGCCTTCGAGACGATGTCGGTTCTTTGCTTTCACCCGCCCAGGCGCCGAGCCACCTCGTCGCGGCTTTTCATTGCTCGCCAGCAGCTGGGCGAGGGCGGCGAGCACCATGATATGCTCTTCTTCCTGAACGTCGGCCTCGGCTTCCTTCTCCAGCAGCGCGGCGAGCGCTTCCTTGTCATCCGAGTCCATCGCCAAGGCAGGCAAATCGCCGAACACCTTGCGCTCAGTGGGCGTGTACCCGCCGCTAAACCGCGCCTCCGCCGGCCGAAAACGGCGGCCGGAAACGCCCAGCTGCTGTTGGAGGGGCTGCCGCGGCGAAGCGCTGCTATTTTTCCGGCGGGGAATGGCTATATAGCGGTGTAGGGCGGCGGGCGGCGCCGGGATATAGCTACTGGTGGCCGAGGGCGCGAGGGGTGGGAGGCGAGTCGGGGAAGAAAATCTTGACTTTTCCCCTGAGGGTGTGGGCCAGCCATGCTTTTCCCTTGCGCCGGAGCCCCCAACTGCTCCCCAGTGCGCCGGGTTCGGCCTGTGACCGCCGGGCGAAAAAAAAAGATCGAACCGGCGATTTTCGGCGTCTTGGGGGCACGACTGGGCCGTTTTTCGGCGCCGGCGCCGAAAAAGTGGCCTGGAGAGACCTGTTGGGGGCGCGGCTGGAGATGCTCTAAGTGGACAGAGACGAGATGATTAAGATGTGGAAGAGTTGCGAAAGGAAGAGAAAATTCTTCAGAATTCGCTGGCCGGCCGGCTCCGTCGTCCTAAAAGGCGCACGTAAGCCGCGCTAATGTCTAGTAGTAGTGACGAGCCGTTGGTATCTGAAGGCCATGCAGCACTCAGTTGTAGTGCACACATTGGAGAAAATAACTTGGCATTGTTGTCTGATGCTTCTTAGCTTGCTTTGTATGGATTAGGCGTGGTTTCAAGAGCCATCACCATAGCTCCAGATGGCACACCGGCCGCAACGTTGCAAGCACATCGGAGCATCGGGGTTGGTTAAGGCTAGCGTAAGCAGTGGTTACGGACACCATCTAGGGAACCAGAGAAACGTTTGTTAGGTGACCCCATAGGCTTCCCACGTCGCCCCCCGCTCGGGCGGCTCGGGTGGAACCCCAACCCTAGCCGCTGTCGGGGTTCATCTTCCTCCCTTCCTCCCACCGCCGGCCTGCGCCCGGAGGCCAACGGCGATGGTGGGGTCCTTCCTCTCTCCCACGTCTCAGGGGTGTCGGGGCCCCAACACGCGTGGAGGTGCGGCCGATCTAGAAGCGGCAGCGATGGCTTCAACGATAGCGACAGTGGCCGGCCTTGCCTCGGGCCACGGGCAACAGCCGCAACTTGGATCGGGTGGCAGCGCGATGCGGTCTGTGGCGGCGCGTCACGGGGCTTCAGATCGGCGGCGGCGTCGAGGGTCTGCTGGGCTGCTCGGCGGCACCTCTAACAGATCTGTTTTGGCCGGTGTAGCCAACGGTGGTGGTCATCTTCTTCGTCGGAGGTGGCCGGCCAGAGGCTGGGTAGTCGGATCTCGAGATCCATCATCTAGTCCCGGCTGCGAGTTGGGGAGACATGATTGCCGGTGAAAACTGAGCCGACAGCATGCGATGGCGGCGTTCTACGCCGTTACCTTGATGATGGCATCATCGTGTAACTATTGTCGACCCACTCGTGCTGCTCCAGGGGAAACCTGTTGGAAATATGCCCTAGAGGCAATAATAAATTAGTTATTATTATATTATATTTCATTGTTCATGATAATCGTTTATTATCCATGCTAGAATTGTATTGATAGGAAACTCAGATACATGTGTGGATACATAGACAACACCATGTCCCTAGTAAGCCTCTAGTTGACTAGCTCGTTGATCAATGGATGGTTACGGTTTCCTGACCATGGACATTGGATGTCGTTGATAACGGGATCACATCATTAGGAGAATGATGTGATGGACCAGACCCAATCCTAAGCCTAGCACAAGATCGTGTAGTTCGTATGCTAAAGCTTTTCTAATGTCAAGTATCATTTCCTTAGACCATGAGATTGTGCAACTCCCGGATGCCGTAGGAGTGCTTTGGGTGTGCCAAATGTCACAACATAACTGGGTGGCTATAAAGGTGCACTACGGGTATCTCCGAAAGTGTCTGTTGGGTTGGCACGAATCGAGACTGGGTTTGTCACTCCGTGCAACGAAGAGGTATCTCTGGGCCCACTCGGTAGGACATCATCATAATGTGCACAATGTGACCAAGGAGTTGATCATGGGATGATGTGTTACGGAACAAGTAAAGAGACTTGCCGGTAACGAGATTGAAAAAGGTATCGGGATACCGACGATCAAATCTCGGGCAAGTACTATACCGCTAGACAAAGGGAATTGTATACGGGATTGATTGAATCCTTGACATCGTGGTTCATCCGATGAGATCATCGTGGAGCATGTGGGAGCCAACATGGGTATCCAGATATCGTTGTTGGTTATTGACCAGAGAGTTGTCTCGGCCATGTCTGCATGACTCCCGAACCCGTAGGGTCTACACACTTAAGGTTCGATGATGCTAGGGTTATAGGGAAAGTACGTACACGGTTACCGAATGTTGTTCAGAGTCCCGGATGAGACCACGAACGTTAAGAGGAGTTCCGGAATGGTCCGGAGGTAAAGATTGATATATAGGAAGTATAGTTTTGGCCACCAGAAGTGTTCCGCGCATCACCGGTAGTGTAGCGGGACCACCGGAGGGGTCCGGGGGTCCACCGGGAGGGGCCACAGGCCCCGGAGGCATACATGGGCCAAGTGTGAGAAGGGACCAGCCCCTAGGTGGGCTAGGGCGCCTCCCCACCAAGGCCCATGCGCCTAGAGAGAAGAGATGGCAAACCCTAAGGGCAGATGGGCCCTAAGGCCCATGCCTCGTGCGCCTCCCTCTCCCCCCACTTGGCCGCCACCCCAGATGGGGATTGGGGCTGCCGCCACCCCTAGGGTGGAAACCCTAGGTGGGGGAGCAACCCTCCCTCTCCCCCTATATATAGTGGAGGCAAAGGGGCAGCCGAACACACGAAGTTCTTCCCCTGTTGGCGCAGCCCTACCCCTCTCCCTCCTCGTCTCTCGTAGTGCTTGGTGAAGCCCTGCTGGAGTCCCGTGCTCCTCCACCACCACCACGTCGTCGTGCTGCTGCTGGACGGAGTCTTCCCCAACCTCTCCTTCTCCCCTTGCTGGATCAAGGCGTAGGAGACGTCACCGGGCTGCACGTGTGTTGAACGCAGAGGCACCGTTGTTCGGCGCTTAGATCGGAATCAACCGCGATCTGAATCGCTACGAGTATGACTCCTTCATCCGCGTTCTTGTAACGCTTCAGCTTAGCGATCTATAAGGGTATGTAGATGCACTCCCCTTCCCCTCGTTGCTAGATTACTCCATAAATTGATCTTGGTGATGCGTAGAAAATTTTAAATTTCTGCTACGATCCCCAACAGTGGCATCGTGAGCTAGGTCTATGCGTAGTTTCTATGCACGAGTAGAACACAAGTTGTTGTGGGCGTCGATTTTGTCAATTTACTTGCCGTTACTAGTCTTATCTTGATTCGGCGGCATCGTGGGATGAAGCGGCCCGGACCGACCTTACACGTACTCTTACGTGAGACTGGTTCCACCGACTAACATGCACTAGTTGCATAAGGTGGCTAGCGGGTGTCTGTCTCTTCCACTTTAGTCGGATCGGATTCGATGAAAAGGGTCCTTATGAAGGGTAAATAGAAATTGGCATATCACGTTGTGGTTTTAGCGTAGGTAAGAAACGTTCTTGCTAGAAATCTATAGCAGCCACGTAAAAACTTGTAACAACAATTAGAGGACGTCTAACTTGTTTTTGCAGCATGTGCCGTGTGATGTGATATGGCCAAAAGGATGTGATGAATGATATATGTGATGTATGAGATTGATCATGTTCTTGTAATAGGAATCACGACTTGCATGTCGATGAGTATGACAACCGGCAGGAGCTATAGGAGTTGTCTTAATTTATTTATGACCTGCGTGTCAACATAAACATCATGTAATTACTTTACTTTATTGATAAACCGTTAGCCATAGTAGTAGAAGTAATAGTTGACGAGACAACTTCAAGAAGACACGATGATGGAGATCATGATGATGGAGATCATGGTGTCATGCCGGTGACAACGATGATCATGGAGCCCCGAAGATAGAGATCATAAGGAGCAAAATGATATTGGCCATATCATGTCACTATTTGATTGCATGTGATGTTTATCATGTTTTACATCTTATTTGCTTAGAACGACGGTAGATTAAATAAGATGATCCCTCGTAATAATTTCAAGAAAGTGTTCCCCCTAACTATGCACCGTTGCGAAGGTTCATTGTTTCGAAGCACCACGTGATGATCGGGTGTGATAGATTCTAACATTCGAATACAATGGGTGTAAGCCAGATTTACACATGCAATACACTTAGGTTGACTTGACGAGCCTAGCATGTACAGACATGGCCTCGGAACACGGAAGACATAAAGGTCGAGCATGAGTCGTATAGAAGATACGATCAACATGAAGATGTTCACCGATGTTGACTAGTCCGTCTCACGTGATGATCGGACACGGCCTAGTTGACTCGGATCATGCTTCACTTAGATGATTAGAGGGATCTCTATCTGAGTGGGAGTTCATTAAATAATTTGATTAGATGAACTTAATTATCATGAACATAGTCTAAATTGTCTTTTGCAAATATGTTGTAAATAAACAGCTCACGTTGTAGCTCCCTGTTTTAATACGTTCCTAGAGAAAGACCAAGTTGAAAGATATTGTAAGCAATGATGCGGACTGGGTCCGTAGTCCGAGGAGTGTCCTCACTGCTACACAGAAGGCTTACGTCTTTGATGCACCGCTCAATGTGCAAACCCCTACAACGTCGTCTGTGAATGTTGTGAACACCTGACAGACACATCCTGATGACTACTTGATAGTTTAGTGCGCCATACTTTACGGCTTAGAATCGGGATTCCAATGACGTTTTGAACGCCATAAGACATATGAGATGTTCCAAGAGCTGAAATTGGGATTTCAGGCTCATGCCCGTGTTGAGAGGTATGAGACCTCTGACAAGTTCTTTTGCCAACAAGATGGAGGAGAATAGCTTAGCTAGTGAGCATGTGCTCAGAATGTCTGGGTGCTACAATCACTTAAATCAAGTGGGAGTTAAACTTCCAGATAAGACAGTGATTGATAGAGTTCTCTAGCCACTATCACTAAGCTACTAGATCTTCGTGATGAACTATGACATGCAAGGGATGGAGTTGATCCCGGAGCTGTTCGCGGTGTTTAAGACCGCAAAAGGTAGAAATCAAGAAGGAGCATCAAGTGTTGATGGTTTAACAAGACCACTGGTTTCAAGAAGGGCAAGGGCTAGAAGGGAAACTTCATGGATGGCAAACCAGTTGCCGCTCTAGTGAAGGAACCAAAGGTTGAACCCAAACCCGAGACTAAGTGCTTCTATTGTAAGGGGAACGGTCACTGGTAGCGGAATTACCCCAAATGCATGGTAGATAAGAAGGCTGGCAACTTCAACAAAGTATATACGTGTTATTAATGTGTACCTCACTAGTACTCCTGGTAGCACCTGGGTATTGGATACCGGTTCAGTTGCTATTATTGGTGACTTGAAGCAAAAGCTACGGACTAAACATAGAATGGCTAAGGGTGAGGTGACAATGTGTGTTGGAAGTGTTTCCAAAGTTGATGAGATCACCATCGCACGCTCCATCTGCCTTCGGGATTAGTATTGAACTTAGATAAATGTTATCATGTGTCTACGTTGAGCATGAATATGATTAGATCATGTTCATTGCAATACGGTTATTCATTTAAGTTAGAGAATAATGGTTATTCTGTTTACATGAATAATACCTTTCATGGTCATGCACCCTATGTGAATGGTTCAGTGAATCTCGGCCGTGGTAATACACATGTTCACGCCAAAAGATGTAGAGTTAATAATGATAGTACCACTTTCTTGTGGCACTGCCGCTTAGGTCATATTGGCGTAAGATGCATGAAGAAACTCCATATCGATGGATGTTTGGAGTCACTTGATTTTGAATCGCTTGACACATGCGAGCCATGCCTCATGGGCAGGATGACTAAGACCCCGTTTCCAGGTACAATGAAACGGGCAAGTGACTTGTTGGAAATCATACATGCTGATGCGTGTGATCCAATGAGAATTGAAGCGTGCGGTGGATATCGCTATTTTCTCATCTTCACTGACAATTTGGGTAGATATATGTATATTTACTTAATGAAGCACAACTCTGAAACATTTGAAAAGTTCAAGCGATTTCAGAGTGAAGTTAAGAATCATCATAACAAGAAGATCATGTTCCTACGATCTGATCAAAAGGGGATTTTCTGAGTTATGAGTTTGGCAATCACTTAAGACATTATGGAATTGTTTCGCAGTTGAAGCCACCTGGAACACCACAGCGTAATGGTGTGTCCGAACGTCGTAATCGAACCTTATGAGATATGGTGCGATCTATGATGTCTCTTACCGATCTACCGTTTTGATTTTGAGGTTATGCGTTAGAGACAGCTGCATTCACTTTAGATAGGACACCATCTAAGTTCGTTGAGACGACGTGATATGAACATTGGTTTGGAAAGAAACCAAAGTTGTCGTTTCTTAATGTTTGGGGCTGCGATGCTTAAGGCTTCAGCCGGAGAAGCTCGAACCCAAAAGCGGACAAACACATCTTCATAGAATACCCAAAGGTGACAGTTGGGTATACCTTCTATCTCAGATCCGAGGGAAAATTGTTTGTCGCTAAGAACGGGTCCTTTCTCGAGAAGGAGTTTCTCTCGAAAGAATTGAGTGGGAGGAAGATAGAACTTGATGAGGTTGTCGAACCTTTGTTTCAACCAGAGAGTGAAGCAACACAGAAAGATGTTTTCTGTGGCGCCTACATCTGTTGAAGAGGAAGTTAATTATAGTGATCATGAAGCTTCGGATCAAGTTGCTGTCGAACCTCGTAGGTCGACCAGGATATGTACTACTCCTGAGTGGTACGGTAATCCAGTCTTAGATATCATGTTATTAGACAACAATGAACCTACAAGCTATGGAGAAGCGATGATGGACCCGTATTCCGACAAATGGTTAGAAGCCATGAAATCCGAGATAGGATCCATGTATCAGAACAAAGTATGGACTTTGGTGGACTTGCCCGATGATCGGCGAGCCATTGAGATAAATGGATCTTTAAGAAGAAGACGGACGTGGGCGGTAATGTTACCGTCTATGAAGCTCGACTTGTGGGAAAGAGTCTTTTCACAAGTTCAAGGAGTTGACTATGATGAGAATTTCTCACCCGTAGCAATGCTTAAGTCCATCGGAATCATGTTAGCATTAGCTGTATTTTTCAATTATGAAATCTGACAGATGGATGTCAAAACAAGTTTTCTTACCAGTTTTCGTAAGAAAAAGTTGTATGTAATACAATAAAAGGTTTTGTCGATCCTAAGGATGCTAAAAGGTATGCTGGCTCCAGCAATCCTTCTATGGACTAGAGCAAGCATCTCGGAGTCGGAATATATGCTTTGATGGAGTGATCAAAGCTTTTAGGTTTATACAATGTTTGCTAGAAACTTGTATTTACAAGAAAGTGAGTGGGAGCACTACAACATTTCTGATAAGTATATGTGGATGACGTATTGTTGATTCGAAATGATGTAGAATTTCTGGAAAGCATAAACGGTTGTTTGAAGAGTGATTTTCAAAGGAAGACCTGGATAAAGATGCTTACATATTGGGTATCAAGATCTATAGAAATAGATCAAGACGCCTGATGATACTTTCAAAGAAAACACACCTTGACATGTTTTGGAAGGAGTTCAAAATAGATCGGTCAAAGAAGGGGTTCTTACCTGAGTTGTAAGGTGTGAAGTTGAGTAAGACTCAAAGCTTGACCACGGCAGAAGAAAGAGGAAGGACGAAGGTCGTCCCCTATGCTTTTGTTATAGGCTCTATACGGTATGCCATGCTGAGTACCACACCAGATGTGTGCCTTGCCACATGTCTGGCAAGAGGGTACAAAGGTGATCTGGGAATGGATCACCAGATAGCGGTCAAAACTATCCTTAGAGGAATAAGGAAATGTTTCTCGGTTATGGAGGTGATAAAGAGTTCGACGTAAAGAGTTACGTCGATGCAAGCTTGACACCTATCCGGATAGCTCTGAGTAGAGATACCGGATACGTATAATGGAGCAACAATTTGGAATAGCTCCAAATGGAACGTGGTAGCAGCATCTATGATATGACATAAAGTTTTGCGAAATACATAGGGATCTGAATATGGCAGACCCGTTGACTACAACCTCTCTCACAAGCATAACATGATCAAACCCAGAACTCATTGAGTGTTAATCACATAGTGATGTGAACTAGATTATTGAGTCTAGTAAACTCTTTGGATGTTGGTCACATGGCGATGTGACCTGTGAGTGTTAATCACATGGCGATGTGAACTAGATTATTGACTCTAGTGCAAGTGGGAGACTGTTGGAAATATGCCCTAGAGGCAATAATAAATTAGTTATTATTATATTATATTTCATTGTTCATGATAATCGTTTATTATCCATGCTAGAATTGTATTGATAGGAAACTCAGATACATGTGTAGATACGTAGACAACACCATGTCCCTAGTAAGCCTCTAGTTGACTAGCTCGTTGATCAATGGATGGTTACGGTTTCCTGACCATGGACATTGGATGTCGTTGATAACGGGATCACATCATTAGGAGAATGATGTGATGGACCAGACCCAATCCTAAGCCTAGCACAAGATCGTGTAGTTCGTATGCTAAAGCTTTTCTAATGTCAAGTATCATTTCCTTAGACCATGAGATTGTGCAACTCCCGGATGCCGTAGGAGTGCTTTGGGTGTGCCAAACGTCACAATGTAACTGGGTGGCTATAAAGGTGCACTACGGGTATCTCTGAAAGTGTCGGTTGGGTTGGCACGAATCGAGACTGGGATTTGTCACTCCGTGTAACGGAGAGGTATCTCTGGGCCCACTCGGTAGGACATCATCATAATGTGCACAATGTGACCAAGGAGTTGATCACGGGATGATGTGTTATGGAACGAGTAAAGAGACTTGCCGGTAACGAGATTGAACAAGGTATCGGGATACCAACGATCGAATCTCGGGCAAGTACTATACCGCTAGACAAAGGGAATTGTATACGGGATTGATTGAATCCTTGACATCGTGGTTCATCCGATGAGATCATCGTGGAGTATGTGGGAGCCAACATGGGTATCCAGATCCCGCTGTTGGTTATTGACCAGAGAGTTGTCTCGGCCATGTCTGCATGACTCCCGAACCCGTAGGGTCTACACACTTAAGGTTCGATGACGCTAGGGTTATAGGGAAAGTATGTACATGGTTACTGAATGTTGTTCGGAGTCCCGGATGAGATCCCGGACGTTACGAGGAGTTCCGGAATGGTCCGGAGGTAAATATTGATATATAGGAAGTATGGTTTTGGCCACCGGAAGTGTTCCGGGCATCACCGGTAGTGTACCGGGACCACCGGAGGGGTCCGGGGGTCCACCGGGAGGGGCCACGGGCCCCAGAGGCATACATGGGCCAAGTGTGAGAAGGGACCAGCCCCTAGGTGGGCTGGGGCGCCTCCCCACCAAGGCCCATGCACCTAGAGAGAAGAGGGGGCAAACCCTAAGGGCAGATGGGCCCTAAGGCCCATGCCTGGTGCGCCTCCCTCTCCCTCCCACTTGGCCGCCACCCCAGATGGGGATTGGGGCTGCTGCCACCCCTAGGGTGGAAACCCTAGGTGGGGCGCAGCCCTCCCTCTCCCCCTATATATAGTGGAGGCAAAGGGGCAGTCGAACACACGAAGTTCTTCCCCTGTTGGCGCAGCCCTACCCCTCTCCCTCCTCGTCTCTCGTAGTGCTTGGCGAAGCCCTGCTGGAGTCCCGCGCTCCTCCACCACCACCACGCCGTCGTGCTGCTGCTGGACGGAGTCTTCCCCAACCTCTCCTTCTCCCCTTGCTGGATCAAGGCGTAGGAGACGTCACCGGGCTGCACGTGTGTTGAACGCGGAGGCGCCGTTGTTCGGCGCTTAGATCGGAATCAACCGCGATCTGAATCGCTACGAGTACGACTCCTTCATCCGCGTTCTTGTAATGCTTCCGCTTAGCGATCTACAAGGGTATGTAGATGCACTCCCCTTCCCCTCGTTGCTAGATTACTCCATAGATTGATCTTGGTGATGCGTAGAAAATTTTAAATTTCTGCTACGATCCCCAACAGTGGCATCGTGAGCTAGGTCTATGCGTAGTTTCAATGCACGAGTAGAACACAAGTTGTTGTCGGCGTCGATTTTGTCAATTTACTTGCCGTTACTAGTCTTATCTTGATTTGGCGGCATCATGGGATGAAGCGGCCCGGACCGACCTTACACGTACTCTTACGTGAGACTGGTTCCACCGACTGGCGTGCACTAGTTGCATAAGGTGGCTAGCGGGTGTCTATCTCTCCCACTTTAGTCGGATCGGATTCGATGAAAAGGGTCCTTATGAAGGGTAAATAGAAATTGGCATATCACGTTGTGGTTTTGGTATAGGTAAGAAACGTTCTTGCTAGAAACCTATAGCAGCCACGTAAAAACTTGCAACAACAATTAGAGGACGTCTAACTTGTTTTTGCAGCATGTGCCGTGTGATGTGATATGGCCAAAAGGATGTGATGAATGATATATGTGATGTATGAGATTGATCATGTTCTTGTAATAGAAATCACGACTTGCATGTCGATGAGTATGACAACCGGCAGGAGCCATAGGAGTTGTCTTAATTTATTTATGACCTGCGTGTCAACATAAACGTCATGTAATTACTTTACTTTATTGCTAAACCGTTAGCCATAGTAGTAGAAGTAATAGTTGACGAGACAACTTCAAGAAGACACGATGATGGAGATCATAATGATGGAGATCATGGTGTCATGCCGGTGACAACGATGATCATGGAGCCCCGAAGATAGAGATCATAAGGAGCAAAATGATATTAGCCATATCATGTCACTATTTGATTGCATGTAATGTTTATCATGTTTTACATCTTATTTGCTTAGAATGAAGGTAGCTTAAATAAGATGATCCCTCGTAATAATTTCAAGAAAGTGTTCCCCTTAACTGTGCACCGTTGCGAAGATTCGTTATTTTGAAGTACCACGTGATGATCGGGTGTGATGGATTCTAACGTTCGAATACAACGGGTGTAAGCCAGATTTACACACGCAATACATTTAGGTTGACTTGACGAGCCTAGCATGTACAGACATGGCCTCGGAACACGGAAGACCGAAAGGTCGAGCATGAGTCGTATAGAAGATACGATCAACATGAAGATGTTCACCGATGTTGACTAGTCCGTCTCACGTGATGATCAGACACGGCCTAGTTGACTCGGATCATGTTTTATTTAGATGACTAGAGGGATGTCTATCTGAGTGGAAGTTCATTAAATAATTTGATTAGTTGAACTTAATTATCATGAACATAGTTTAAATTATCTTTTGCAAATATGTTGTAGATAAATAGCTCACGCTGTAGCTCCCTGTTTCAATACGTTCCTAGAGAAAGACCAAGTTGAAAGATATTGTAAGCAATGATGCAGAGCCTGAGGGTCCTCCTCTTTTTAAAAAAAAACGTAAGCCATAGCATCAAGTACACATTCTTGCATGTACATGTGCTTTATGATAAAAGTTGTACTAGGAAACAATGATGAAAATCTGCAATACATATGTTCTGTCTAGAAAACTTAGCGAATTCATGACTAGCCCTATTTTGGGTGCGATGAGCCCAGTAGCTTTATCTCTTTTTGCCGAGCCACTCGCCTCTTGGCTTCTAGAACAAGCATATGGATCGAGTGCCTCGTCCTGTCCCTCTCCGGAGCAGAGATCATTGTCAACTCCATGGCCCATGGAACAGTCCGACCGCAGCTCAAAGTATCGCCGGTGAAGTCGTCTACCGATCAGTGCTCCCACACGTGCGGAAAGCTCGACTTGTAAAAGGAACATATCATGTGCGGAGTAAGTGGGCACAGAGGGGATGGTTAGAGATGTAAGTGGAATGAATTGCAAAAGGAAGAGAAATTTCTTCAAAATTTGGTGGTGGATGAAGTATTCGGCCGGCCGTCCGGCCGGCTCCGTCGTCCTAAAAGGCGCACGTAAGCCGTGCTAATAATGTCTGGTAGTGATAAGCCGTTAGTATTTGAAGGCCATGCAGCACTCCATTGTAGTGCACACATTGGAGAAAATTAGAAAATGATGTGGCATCGTTGTCTGATGCTTGCTAGCTTGCTCTGTCTGGATTAGGCGTGGTTTCAGGAGCCAGCACCATAGCTCCAGATGGCACGCGGGCCGCAACGTTGCGAGGAGAGCACATCGGAGCACATCGGAGCCGCTACCTTGCAGAGCACATCGGAGCTAAGGCTGGCGTAGGCAGTGGTTACGGACACCATCTAGGGAACCAGCGTACGTACAAAATTTGTAGAGAAAATCAATTGTGCAATGAGTGGGCCGGCCTGCCTGCCCAGAACTGATGCAGGCGAGCAATACCTATTGCTCGTTATGGGCGATACTTATTTAACGATTGTGCGTGTTTCTGGACCATGCCTCATCTAGTACGAGGGATGACTGTAGGCTTATAGCTGCTAGTTTTGCGAAAGCGTGCTTCTAAATTCGAGCTCACGTGCACATGGTATAGACAGTGAAATAGGAAAAAAAATCTTTTTACAATAATACTTTTCTGGTGATTAATTGTCATTCATGGATGTGTGAAACAAAAAAAATCAGTTTTTCAAAATGCTTTCAAAAATATTATTTTTGAAGCACCAATTTTGGTTTTTGTCATTCAATAATGTAATTTTGCATGCATGTGAAACACTCCTCGATGTATATCTAGAATTGTTCAGATTTTCAAAATATTTTACTTTTTTTATATTTTATTGTTCATCGTGCACATGGGATTATCAGAAACTCCATGTGCATGGTGTACTTTTGGAACTTTAGACCTTTGTGGATCGACAGGACCTACAACGTAACTTAGCAGGCCTTGGGCCTTCTGTTTCTTCTTAGTCAGTGGTGTAGTTTTGGAACTTTGGACCTTTGCCGGTCGGCAGGACCTGCAACGTAACTTAGCAGGCCTTAGGCCTTCTGTTTCTTCTTAATCACAGGTGCGCAAGTGTGCGAATTCGCTTTCGTGAGCTCCTATTTGACGCTCGATGGTGCCACACACAGGAGGAAGCCCCAATGGGTTGCCCCATTGTTAAACGGCGGAAATAGGGTAAAGTTCATGCTAGTGGTTTTGGAACTTTAGACCGGGAGCTCCTATATAGCGACCCACGCGCTAGGAAAGAAGGCAGCACGCGCCACCCACCCTCTCGCTTCCACATGCGACCTTGGGCCAGCACAGGTGTGTGACGAGGCTCCTCTGTTTTTTTTAAGAAAGTTCGGATTTGAAAAAAAAATAGAATTTTAAAAAATGTTCACTTTTTCAAAAAAATCATGAATTCAAAAATATTCACAATTTCTAAAAAAATAGTTTTTTTAATTTTGATGGACATTTTCTAATTTATCAACAACTTTGAAGTTTGGATGAACATTTTCTGAATTTTGGTGAACATTTTTCTATATTTTTAAGAACAAAGTTTGAATTTTGGATGAACATTTTTGGGATTTCTATAAACATTTTCCTGAAAACTTTTGTACAAACTTTATGTTAAATGAACATATTTTGAATTCTAGAACTTATTTTGCATTCGACGAACATTTTTGAACATGATGAACGTTTTAAAAATTCGTGAACATTTTTTTATTTTGATGACCAAATTTTGAATTCAATGAACAAAAGTTGAATTCCAAAAAAATATTCACCGTTTTGAAAAAGTGTTCGAATTTCAAAATATATTTACTGATTTGAAAAATAAAAGTGTTCCTAGATTTCAGAAAATATTTCTGAATTTGGAAAGAAAAAACAAAAATAAAAAACCAAACAAATAGAATAAGGAAAAAGAAAAGAAAAATGAAAATTAAAAGAGAAAGATAAAACAAGAAAAAGAAAGGAAATCCGGTTTGGGAAAGTTCTAGAACCTAGAACATTCCCAAAACCGGAAACGGCTAGTTGGGCCGCTTACGCAGCGTGAAGCGACAGGGTGCGTGCGCGGTCATTGGAAGGCAAATTTGACAATTTTGACCTATGGAGGCAATCAATTCAGAAAATGAATTGCCCCTAAAATTATTTCACAAGGCTGGCATTTTTGAGTGGCGCCTGACACGCAGGCGTCACACCCTACGGTGTAGCACCTAGCTCTGGGGCGTTGCACCTCTGTCCAGCATGACAGCCCCTGGGCCCGCACCCAGCAGTGCAGCGTCTTAGAGCAGGCGCTACACATGTAATGTGTAGCGCCTAGCCCTTAGGTGTTGCACTGTGTGTTACTAGTTGGCTGACCCCCCCTCACACGTGCGGAGTAAGTGGACAGAGACATGCAACACCTCAGAGCTAGGTGTTGCACTGCACGGTGTGGCTATTGGGGCACGTAGTAATTTCAAAATTTTCCTACGCATACGCAAGATCATGGTGATGTATAGCAACGAGAGGGGAGAGTGTCGTCCACGTACCCTCGTAGACCGTTAAGCGGAAGCGTTATGACAACGCGGTTGATGTAGTCGTACGTCTTCACGATCGATCGATCCTCAGTACCGAAAGTACGGCACCTCCGCGTTCAGCACACGTTTAACTCAGTGACGTCCCGCGAACTCACGATCCAGTAGAGCTCGGGGAAGAGTTTCGTCAGCACGACGGCGTGGTGACGATGTTGATGAAGCTACCGTTACAGGCCTTCACCTAAGCACCGCTACAGTATGACCGAGGTGGATTATGGTGGAGGGGGCACTGCACACGGCTGGGAGAGATCAATGATCAACTTGTGTGTCTAGAGGTGCCCCCTGCCCCCGTATATAAATGAGCAAGGGGGGAGGCCGGCCGGCCCTAGAGGGCGCGCTAGGAGGAGGAATCCTCCTCCTAATAGGAGTAGGATTCCCCTCTTTCCTACTCCTACTAGGAGGGGGAAAGGAAGGGGGAAGGAGAAGGAAAGGGGGGCGGCGCCCCCCTCTTCTAGTCCAATTCGGATTAGATGGAGAGGGGGCGCGCGGCCTGCCCTGGCCGGCCCCTCTCTCTCCACTAGGGCCCAACAAGGCCCATTAACCCTCGGGGGGTTCCGGTAACCCCTCCGGCACTCCGGTAAAATCCCGATTTCACCCGGAACTCTTCCGATGTCCAAATGTAGCCTTTCAATATATCAATCTTCATGTCTCGACCATTTTGAGACTCCTCGTCATGTCCGTGATCATATCCGGGACTCCGAACTACCTTCGGTACATCAAAACATATAAACTCGTAATACCGATCGTCACAGAACTTTAAGCGTGCGGACCCTATGGGTTCGAGAACTATGTAGACATGACCGAGACATGTCTCCGGTTAATAACCAATAGCGGAACCTGGATGCTCATATTGGTTCCTACATATTCTACGAAGATCTTTATCGGTCAAACCGCATAACAATATACGTTGTTCCCTTTGTCATCGGTATGTTACTTGCCCGAGATTCGATCGTCGGCATGCCAATACCTAGCTCAATATCGTTACCGACAAGTCTCTTTACTCGTTCTGTAATGCAACATTCTGCAACTAACTTATTAGTCACATTGCTTGCAAGGCTTATAGTGATGTGCATTACCGAGAGGGCCCAAAGATACCTCTCCGACAATCGGAGTGACAAATCCTATTCTTGATCTATGCCAACTCCACGAACACCATCGGAGACACCTGTAGAGCACCTTTATAATCACCCAGTTACGTTGTGACATTTGGTAGCACACAAAGTGTTCCTCCGGTATTCGGGAGTTGCATAATCAGTCATAGGAACATGCATAAGTCATGAAGAAAGCAATACAGGTAAACTTAAAACGATCAAGTGCTAAACTAACGAAATGGGTCAAGTCAATCACATCATTCTCCTAATGATGTGATCCCGTTGATCAAATAACAACTCATGTCTATGGCTAGGAAACTTAACCATCTTTGATCAATGAGCTAGTCAAGTAGAGGCATACTAGTGACACTATGTTTGTCTATTTATTCACACATGTATTATGTTTCCGGTTAATACAATTCTAGCATGAATAATAAACATTTATCATGAAATAAGGAAATAAATAATAACTTTATTATTGCTCGTGGAAGAGGCTTAGTCAGCAGGTCTGCAACATTCAGATCAGTATGTATCTTGCATATCTCTATGTCTCCCACCTGGACTTGATCTCGGATGGAATTGAAGCGTCTCTTGATGTGCTTGGTTCTCTTGTGAAATCTGGATTCCTTTGCCAAGGCAATTGCACCGGTATTGTCACAAAAAAATTTCATTGGACCCGATGCACTAGGTATTACACCTAGATCGGATATGAACTCCTTCATCCAGACTCCTTCATTTGGTGCTTCCGAAGAAGCTATGTACCCCGCTTCACACGTAGATCCTGCCACGACGCTTTGTTTAGAACTGCTCCAACTGACAGCTCCACCATTCAATATAAACACGTATCCGGTTTGCGATTTAGAATCGTCCGGATCAGTGTCAAAGCTTGCATTGACGTAACCATTTACGACGAGCTATTTGTCACCTCCATAAACGAGAAACATATCCTTAGTCCTTTTCAGGTATTTCAGGATGTTCTTAACCGCTGTCCAGTGATCCACTCCTGGATTACTTTGGTATCTCCCTACTAAACTAATAGCAAGGCACACATCAGGTCTGGTACACAACATTGCATACATGATAGAGCCTATGGCTGAAGCATAGGGAACACTTTTCATTTTCTCTCTATCTTCTGCAGTGGTCGGGCATTGAGTCTTACTCAACTTCACACCTTGTAACATAGGCAAGAACCCTTTCTTAGCTTGATCCATTTTAAACTTCTTCAAAACTTTATCAAGGTATGTGCTTTGTGAAAGTCCAATTAAGCGTCTTGATCTATCTCTATAAATCTTGATGCCTAATATATAAGCAGTTTCACCGAGGTCTTTCATTGAAAAACTCTTATTCAGGTATCCCTTTATGCTATCCAGAAATTCTATATCATTTCCAATCAACAATATGTCATCCACATATAATATTAGAAATGCTACAGAGCTCCCACTCACTTTCTTGTAAATACAGACTTCACCAAAAGTCTGTATAAAACCATATGCTTTGATCACACTATCAAATCGTTTATTCCAACTCCGAGAGGCTTGCACCAGTCCATAAATGGATCGCTGGAGCTTGCACACTTTGTCAGTACCCTTTGGATCGATAAAACCTTCAGGTTGCATCATATACAACTCTTCTTCCAGGAATCCATTCAGGAATGCAGTCTTTACATCCATTTGCCAAATTTCATAATCATAAAATGCGACAATTGCTAACATGATTCAGACGGACTTAAGCATCACTACGGGTGAGAAGGTATCATCGTAGTCAACTCCTTGAACTTGTCGAAAACCTTTTGCAACAAGTCGAGCTTTGTAGACAGTAACATTACCATCAGTGTCAGTCTTCTTCTTGAAGATCCATTTATTTTCGATGGCTTGCCGATCATCGGGCAAGTCAACCAAAGTCCACACTTTGTTCTCATACATGGATCCCATCTTAGATTTCATGGCTTCAAGCCATTTTGCGGAATCTGGGCTCATCATCACTTTCTCATAGTCCGTAGGTTCGTCATGGTCAAGTAACATGACCTCCAGAACAGAATTACCGTACCACTCTGGTGCGGATCTTACTCTGGTTGACCTACGAGGTTCAATAGTAACTTGATCTGAAGTTTCATGATGATCATCATTATCTTCCTCACTAATTGGTGTAGGTGTCACAGGAACCGTTTTCTGTGATGAACTACTCTCCAATAAGGGAGTAGGTACACTTACCTCATCAAGTTCTACTTTCCTCCCACTCACTTCTTTCGAGAGAAACTCCTTCTCTAGAAAGGATCCATTCTTAGTAACAAATGTCTTGCCTTCGGATCTGTGATAGAAGGTGTACCCAACAGTCTCCTTTGGGTATCCTATGAAGACACATTTCTCCGATTTGGATTCGAGCTTATCAGGTTGAAGTTTTTTCACATAAGCATCACGACCTCAAATTTTAAGAAATAACAACTTTGGTTTCTTGCCAAACCACAGTTCATAAGGCGTCGTCTCAATGGATTTTGATGGTGCCCTATTTAATGTGAATGCAGCTGTCTCCAATGCATAACCCCAAAACGATAGCGGTAAAGCAATAAGAGACATCATAGATCGCACCATATCTAGTAAAGTACGATTACGACATTCGGACACACCATTACACTGTGGTGTTCCGGGTGGCGTGAGTTGCGAAACTATTCCACATTGTTTCAAATGTAGACCAAACTCGTAACTCAAATATTCTCCTCCACGATCAGATCGTAGAGACTTTATTTTCTTGTTACAATGATTTTTCACTTCACTCTGAAATTCATTGAACTTTTCAAATGTTTCAGACTTATGTTTCATTAAGTAGATATACCCGCATCTGCTCAAATCATCTATGAAGGTGAGAAAATAACGATACCCGCCACGAGCCTCAACATTCATCGGACCACATACATCAGTATGTATGATTTTCAACAAGTCTGTTGCTTGCTCCATTGTTCCGGAGAACGGCATTTTAGTCATCTTGCCCATGAGGCATGGTTCGCAAGTACCAAGTGATTCATAATCAAGTGATTTCAGAAGTCCATCAGTATGAAGTTTCTTCATGCGCTTTACACCAATATGACCCAAACGGCAGTGCCATAAATAAGTTACACTATCATTATCAACTCTGCAGCTTTTGGCTTCAACATTATGAATACTAGATGATTCCCCACGTGTTGTGGCGGGACTTTCTACATTTTATATGCAGCTTTAAAGAAAAGCACACATAGTAGAATGAAAAATATGAAAAAAGACATCAATTAAAGATCCAATTTGGATATAATGTTTACATTTGAAAATTTGAACAAATGCGTTGTTTACAGACAACAAAGATTTAGCATTAACATGCAAGCTTTCCTTTGGGTTGGCTTGAAAGAAATTGAAATAAACAAACCTTGGGGAAATAACTGGAAACACATCAAGAATCAAGTCTTCATCATTTGGTTACCACTCCATCAAGATCACTGATGGGTGAGCGGAGGTTGCAATATCTTTTGGTCAAACTGACGCACCATATTGAGGTCACATGTGATTGGACAACAGAAAACTTTTAAGCATGAATTATATATCAAAAATTATGTCTCATAGGTCAAGGAAAACATTATGTAGTGTACGATAATTGCTTGACAATCTGATATAATCCCTTTTATATGTTTAGTATTATCCATATTTATTATAATGATTAATTTATTTGTATAACAAAGATTTCCTACTGTTCCATTCAAACTAAATCATGAAACTGCAACCTTCCTTGTACCAAACCATCTTGTTCTGGTATAAGACATGAGATAGATCTCACAATTTGGCAACAACCCTGTAAACGAACTTATAAACATGGATCCTCGGGAAGTTGCCATGGCAATATATGAATGCTCATTCATGTTTGAGCATAACTATCAAAGGCATGTACAAAAATAATAAACAAATAATGTGGAAACCAATAAAAATGGATCCTTCGGAAGTTCGTATGCCAAATAATATGAACGTTCATTCATCTAGAACATTACATACAGAATGTATGGCAAAAATAATAAACAAATCATGTGGGATAAACTCAGTCTAATAAAGTAGCAAGATAGTAGAGGAGGATTAGGATGGAACCATGGAGCAATTAGCGGATTAGATGGAATCAGGTGTCATGGGATACATGAGTATTTCACCTTGTCCAACATGTTGGTGGTGTCATGGGGGCGGCAGCAGGCAAGATACAGTCAACGGCGATGGTCTTGAAATTCGTCACCTGCACGTCGATTTACCCGCACCAGTTGTATTATCATAGATTGATCTACACACCACTTCATATTCTCATGAACACACTGTATATGTTAACTACATCACACACGCACGATCACCAAATTAAAATGAAATACCAAGATGGGGAGGAAGAAGACAATGAACTGATTCATATATATAGTTGATTGATCCAGCAAGATAGAATGGAATCGTCTCAATGCCCCTGCAACTTACCTGTCGATGCCAATGAGCCGATCAACCCAGGTGAGCTACGAAGAAAACATATTTTTGCAGCGGCGAGGAGAGCATTAGACGTCCTCAACCTCACGCTTGTGGAAGCTGCAGTCGCAGCCGCACGCTGCATGGAGGAGCGCCTCAGCAGTGCCCGGCCTCGACCTCGTGCTTGTGGAAGATGCGGTCGCAGCCGCACGCGGCATGGATCGGAGAGGAGGGGGGCCAACGTCATGAGCCCATGAACTCGCGGCAGTTGTATACAACATACATATTGATGCCAAACGCCATGGTAGTGCACCACCTTGCCGTCATGTTGAGGTAATATTCTAGCTGTGGTGGAGGCTATAGGAACAGAGCAGATCGGTTGCTTAAAAGGAGTAACAGCTCTATCTGTAGTACAATCGTTTCCTTAAAGGAGGAACAACTATCTGTTACTCTTCCATCTGTTTCGGTGGAAGATGAAGACGAAGTAGATTGGTTGCCGGAGATTAATATAGCCACGTAATTAGTTGATGTAACGTGCAAGGAATTGAGGGGAGGATGGAAGCGGAGATTGAGAAGATGTTGGAGAAAGCCAAGGGAGGACGACTCTTGGGTTACACAGGCCTTTCGGTTTACAGACAATCGAATCATTTTTTTTTGTAAAATAATGTGACTTGGTGAGATGCATGATCAAAATAATTAAGAGAAACCGATGTTGTGGCAAGGGTGCTGAGGTGGATAGCCTGCATGTCAAGAGAAATATAATAGTTGGGATGAACTATTTAAGTATTATAGATGTGTATCTATCGAGATTCAACACAAATAGACCACTCTTCATGGGTGCATGACCATAAAAGATATTACTCATATAAATAGAACAACCATTATTTTTAGATTTAAATGTATAACCGTCTCGCATCAAACAAGATCCAGATATAATATTTATGCTTAACGTTGGCACCAAATAATAATTATTTAGGTCTAAAACCAATCCTGAAGGTAGATGTAGAGGTAGCGTGCCGACGGCGATCACATCGACTTTGAAACCATTTCCCATGCGCATCGTCACCTCGTCCTTAGCCAGTCTTTGCTTAATCGTAGTCCCTGTTTCGAGTTGCAAATATTAGCAACAGAACCAGTATCAAATACCCAGGTGTTACTGCGAGCTCTAGTAAGGTACACATCAATAACATGTATATCATATATACCTTTGTTCACCTTGACATCCTTCTTATCCGCCAAATACTTGGGGCAGTTCCGCTTCCAGTGACCAGTCCTTTTGCAGTAGAAGCACTCAGTCTCAGGCTTAGGTCCAGACTTGGGGTTCTTCTCTTGAGCAGCAACTTGTTTATCGTTCTTCTTGGTCCGAAGATGAAAACTGTGTGTCTCCGGCCTCCAACGATCAGTAAGTGCGGTGATTGCTGCAACATTGAGGGGTGACATCGACTGGCTGACCAACTGAATGAAAGGGAGGAGTCTTGTCTCCCTTACATACGGTGTGTATCGCTCATCATAGCGCATCCCCCCAAGGTTTACCCCATGAGACCGAATCTTCAGAGGTTGAAGCTCCTACAAACAAGCAAATCGGAAAATTACATATGGGGCATTTGTGTTTGAAATAAACACGAAATTCATAATATCAGCCACTTTCTTTCATTATTACCCGTTGCTGCACCGACATAGCGTACGACCGGTGTTGATGGTCCCAGTGATCATCGAGAAGCCAAACCATCCTAACAATTTCAGACAAAGCATTCTTGTCAACACGATTATCTTTTCAATACAAATAAACTAAAGTAGGCCTACTATATGCAAGATTCAAAGCATATGTATCCAAAGGATTCTTGTCAATACAAATATAATTTCAATACAAATAAACTAAACTAGTCCTACTTCATGCAAGATTCAATACAAATATCTTTTCCATAGAAATAACATGTCAACCTGTTTATCCAAACCATATCTTTTCACTAAAATAAACTAAACTAGGGTTGCAAGATTACGTATCTAATACATGCAAGATTCTAATCTAATCTAATCAAACAAGGGTTCCCCAAATCTTCAAAATAGCATACAATATATGGATAGAAAGAAGGGGACCGGAGGAGAGTACATTATAGGATGGATTGGTGAAGAAATCCACAGACCAAATTGTCAGATCTGAAGGATTTGGAAGAGGGGATTTTGAGGGGGAGAGGAGGAAGCCACCGGCGCCGCTGCTTCTGTAACTTCTAACTGGAACGAATGGGGTGGGGTGGAGGGAGAGCGGGTGGCTGCCTTTAAATCAGGGTGCAACGCCTAAGGGCTAGGCGCTGCACATTACATGTGTGACGCCTAGATCTGAGGCGCTGCACTGCTGGGTGCGGGCCTAAGGGCTGCCATGCTGGATAGAGGTGCAACGCTCCAGAGCTAGGCGCTACACCGTAGGGTGCGGCGCCTGCGAGTCACGCGTCACTCAAAAAGGTCAGCCGTGTGAAATAGTTTTAGAGACAGTTCATTTTGTGAATTGATTTCGTCCACAGGTTAAAATTGTCAAATTTGCCTCGCTGGAATAGCGACCCGTGTGATCTGCCCTTTAGACCTATGCCTATGCGTGGATAGGGAAATTCGGGATTTCCTATTTGACGCATGCTGCATCAAGTTGTCGATGTTTCGCATAGGTTTCACGACATAATATGGCCCGGCCTGTTAATGGTTGCGGTGATCACGGTTTTGGGAACATTATAGAGGTTCCGTCCATTTTTTTTCCAATTTGGGAACCTTCTAGGTGGTTCCTGAACTGGGTTTTTTTTGTTCGTATTCCCTTTTTTCCTGTTTTCCTTCTTTTCTCTACTATGTTCATTTTTTGTTTATTTTTCTTATGTTTCTATGTCGTTTTTTCCTTTCCTTTCATTTTAATTTTTAATTTTATTTATCTTTCTTCATTTTTTAAAAAAAATGTTGTGTTTTGAAACTTTGTTCATAAATCCGAAAAATGTCTATGATTTTGAAAAAATGTTTGTACTTTTCACAAAATGATTAGAATTTAAAAATTGCCCCTTATAAAAAAATGTTTAAGTTTCAAAAGTTGTTCGCGAATGAAAATGTTCACATTTCAAAAAAGAAATCCCAAATTTCAAAGAATTATCGTGTTTGAAATTTTGTTCGGTATGTTTTTCTTCCAAATGTTCAAAATTTTGTTCAGAATTTTAAAAATGTTCCTGTTTTAAAAATTATTCATAAATTGTAGAAATGTTCATGTTTCTATTTTGGCTGGAGTCTAAAAAATTGTTCACTTCTCAAAAAATTGTTCACAAATTGCAAAAAATGTTCATATTTTAAAATTTTATTTCTTCTTAAAATATTATTCTGAAGGTTATTAAAAAAATTATTCAGAACTTCAAAAAATTATTACTGTTTTCAAAAATTGTTTAAAAAATTTAAATTGTTCGTGTTTCCGGTTTTAGGAGTTTCATAGAATGTTCGCATTTGAAAAATTATTCTGAAATTTCAAATATGTTCGTGTTTTCAAATTTTCTTCGGGAGTTTAAAAAAATGTTGGCTCTTCCATATTTTTATTTGGAATACAAAAAATGTTCCCGTTTCTGAAAAGTGTTCACAATTTTCAAAAAATGTTTTCGGCATTTAAGGTTTTGCGCTGCCTTACAAAAATTGCGTTCAAAATTTCAGATTTTTTTTCGACTCTGCGCTGGGGTTTGGTTCTTAGGAGTTTGTGTCATCTTAAAATCACTGAAGCTCGAGAGTTGCTGGTTGCATCGTGCACTCTTTGATGACTAGATCCTGTGTTGGATTCCCACCTCCTAAGGACATTTTGATGTATTTTTTACACCGCCACGGCGCCTAAATGGGCCGGCCCAGCCGGGGCTGTGGTATGTGCGTCGTAACGGCAATTTGCCGCAGAGCGTGTCACATAGGACGTCCCGGGAAATTCCTTCCCTTTTCTTCTGCTGCCGCCAACCGTTCTGGGCCTGGCCCAGCTGAAACCTCGACCGAAAAGGTTCGATACGATCTCGACTCGGGTTTTGCCTCTGGCTTTATATAGATCGAGACGACTCACCGCCGCCGGTATCTTACTACAATCCCCGTATCCATCGCACGACCACAGTTGATCATCGGCAAAGAGGGATCCACCAGGCGCTGGCGACGCGCAACCGATCCAAACCGCCGGGAGGGCGATTTTTCGCCTCGGCGGTGCACGACCGGCCAAGAGGGTGCTTTTTCGCGGGGCAGGTGCACCACCACCAAACCAAACACATGTCGGCGGCGGCCACCGGCGTGGAGGTTCCAGTGAAGGGCAAAAGGAAGCTGGCGGCGTTCGAGGAGAAGCCGCGCTGGCATTGGGCGGACCCGCTCCCGAAGCCCGGTGCCACGACCGAAGACGCAGAGCTGCGGAGGAGGATCAAGGCGGCGCTGCTAGGCTTCCCGGAGTCCGGGGCGCTGAGCGCGGAGCAGTTGGAGCTAGCGATCGACAGGATCATCAAGGAGCCCAAGTGTAACATCCCGATTCTCGGAATGTTTAAGAAAAAGTTTTCCAAAAATCAGGGTAAGAAAATTTCGTTTGTTTTATTTGGTTACAAAGCTTAAATCAGACTTTTATAATCTGAAGTATTTAATTGAACTAATGTGAACCTAATTAAAATTGATGTATTGTTTTCTTGTAATCAGCTCTTCTTCGGTATATTAAAATATGCACCTTTGAATTTTCTTTGGTCTTCTGAAATTCGTTTGATTTTTGTCCGAGCTTCTATTCCTTTTCTAGATTTTCTCGGAGAGGAAATCAATTTATTTTCATTCTATCAAACTCTGTACATAATTTACTCGAACCAACATCTTTTTCTCTTTCCTGGGTTCAACCCACTATTTTACTTTTCCTTTCTCAAGTCAAATGGGCTTAGCCCATCTATTGTATTTCTTTTCTTCTGTTTCCCTACTCTCATCCTCCTCCCATGGGCTTTGTCCAAATAGGCCCGTCTCTTAGAGCCACACCATTGGAGCGCTTCATGTCCATACGTACACTTGCACACAAGTACAGAGAAGAGAAGAGAAAAGGTGCACAGAAGAGGAAACGTACAGCCATGTTGGAAACCCCTCCTCTATCCTTCATGTGTACGTTCTCACTTCACAGGAAGTGAAACGTCCACGCATGAATGCTGCCTCCTGCCCTTCTCCTTTAATTCCATCTCTTTGACTCCTTCTTGTGCCTATTTCTCTCCACTTCATCTCCCAAAGCCGTGCCTCAAGCGCTTCATCTCTTTCTCCACCCACGCACACCTACAGGCAGACAAACTAAAGAAACAGGAAACCTAGAGGAGAAACATCCCCTCCTCTAAATCGTTTAGTTCTTCACCGTTTCCAGATTTATGAGTATCTACATGTGCGCCTCCACCTCCTCTTCCAATCCCCTAGCAACCCCTCCCTATCTGTTCCTAATTCTTTGAAGAACTTTCCTTGAACTACATCAGCTCCATGGACGCCGGTGCTCTATCCCGGTGATTTAGGCGATCCATGTTCGAGTCCTTGCGCCAAAATATTCTGCTCCATGCCGCAACTCCATTCAGAGAAGAAACAACGTGTTCCGTCGAGCATACGCGGAGAATTTTGCAAGTATGTATACACTGTTCGTCAAGTTCACCGCACTGTTCCGTCGAACTCGGTGAACCACTTTCCAATTCCTATTGCACACCTTCCAAACATCACTCGTGTTATCTCCTATACATCTTAGTTCCTTCTATTTTTATTGTTGGGCGCGCCGATGCTATCCGTCGCATGAACCAAATATTATAGGCATATTTCCATCGTTTTTGTTTATCATTTGATCTTGATCCCAATGGATGAAACATGTTAAGTGGTTAGAGGAACACGTTTGTGGTTTTTGATTTTGTGTATATATCTTGTTAGACATTATTCTAGTAAAATGGGAATTACACTACGTGCATGTTTCTTTCACTTTCGAATTTTCACTTGTGTGACTTATACCTAGGAGTCGCTCCTAAATATTTCTTAATCGTAGGAGTTCCAATTGATTTACTAGATTACTTGTTTAGTCAATCGAGATTTAATATAGATTTTATCTAGCCGCTCTTGTTGATTAAAACAATAGTTTTAAAATAGTGTTGCATGGTTATGTGTAGGATTCATCAGTGAACTTCTGTTAATATATTGTTATTTCCTTATGTTCTTGGTATGCTTAGGAGTGCATGGTATCTATTCGCCTCGTAATTTTGATGTGTCATGTCACTTGCTTGATTTATTTACCGATTATAGTTATTTGATAATTGTTGAACTGGTTGTCCCATGTGACATTTTTCTTTGGTGTGTGTGTAGTCCTATGACATGTCTCTGTACAAGTCTTTACAAATTCTTACCATGTGTAGGAGTGGATTGTTGTAATAGATTATTAATGTTCTTACATGCTTGTTTGCTGTTATTATTTTAATTAGATTGGATCGTTGTTAGTGTAATCTTATTATTATTATTTTAGTAATGATTGGTATTCTTTATTGTTTCACGGAGAACGTGTACATCATTGTGGTGAATATTCATCGTGCTTATAATTCTTTAGATTTGTTCTAGGTGTTCATTTACTTATCCATCTAGTCATGAAACACCTCATGTCTTGACTATTTAATATGATTTAGCATGGCGAAATCATAGATATGGTTTACATATTCATTTTTCATCCATGTCACATGTTGGTTTTAAATCATGCTTTGTCTAAGATATATGTTTAAATATTTTTGCTTGTCATGCCATGTTGTTGGGATTGTTAAATAGATTGCATAAATGTGTGTAACGACCCGTGTGTTGTATGATGCCTAGGTTGTTCATTTATGTATTAGAAAGTCTAGGTTGTATTAGATAGAAATACATGTCTTCATGTTATTCATGCTAGTATAGCACATCGCTTGATGTGATTGATGCCATGACCTAGATGTGTACTTGCTTAGTATGCTTTTCCCTTTTTCTTATAAGTCACAATTAACATGATAATGTTGTGTGCTAATGCCATTCTTGATAGTCATGTTAGTTGATATCAACTAAGTTATGTCATAGTTATTAAGTTGTATTCTACTGGTAGCATAGTTTGGCATCTTGTGTCATGATCATCCATGCTTAGCATTATATCTAGTCTACCTCACTATTACATTGTTGTATGCCTAGACTTCTTCATATCTACTTTATCTACTTGTTGCATTGTTATATGTCAGTTGTCACTCATGCAAATGATCTTTCATGTCTTGTTTTGTCTATGTGCTATAATTGAGTACTTAGTCTCTGTGCGTTCTCATGGATGATCACTTTGGCCTTATGGTAGCCTCAGTAGTGTTGGGTCTTGTTGCGATAGTTTAGCACATGCTTAAGACAATTTACCTTTCATGTTAGTGAGTTGTATCTTCCTCATATGCTTAGTGTGCATAGTTTGATCTGTTATGTAAGCATGAAGTGGCAATCTTATTTCTAATGGTTACTTGAGTATTAGTTGTTCTTTAGTAGTAAGACCATATTCTAGTTTAATATCTTATCATGATCACTCATATGTGTCATGCTTGTGTTATTTGCTTAGACATCTAGTGAATCTATACTCACATGTATTATGTGAGATGTGTGTTATTATTAAGTTGTTAAATTAGTTTCTACCTTAATTAGTATTGGTTTGTCTTCTTTTATATAAATTATTGCTAATAGTTTTTATGATTTATGTTTAGTCTTTGATTGTTGTTAACCATTATAAGTATTTGGATTCATCCAAATATTTATTCTTGGTTGATTGTTACTCTTAATCATATCATGCCTAGGATAGTTGTGCATCCATTTGTTCCATGTGTTGTATAGTTTCTTGTTAATTGTTTGACAAATGAATTGGTTTGATATAATGGAGTTGACCCTATTCCATTTTAATGGTTTTTTTGGGGGGCTAGACCTAGATCATTTCAACTCATGTTGTTGAATGATGTTTGATTGCTTAACTAGTATGGTTTGTAATGTTTGTTCGTTTGGAATTATTATATAGTGAATGCATATGTTTGTCTGCTATTGACCATTATAAATATTTAGGTTCTGTCTAAATATTTATTTGACTTTTACCTTCATCATGTCATGTTGTAATTGTGTGGTTAAATGCATAGGATGGTTCCTTTTCATGTGTGTTGATGCCATTGTGTTTGTTAGATAGTAGTTTCCTATATAGTTTGTCGAGATGTGTAGTGGGCACTACTAGTGTTTAATTGCATATTCGTATTGGAACGTTAGTCTTGATCACCAAGTAATTCTTAGCTGTGTCAACCTCAACCATGTCACTTCAATGAATCCTTTCTCTTACATCCTAATCAACCTCATTTCAAAGTCTCCATCTTGATCAATATCTTGTTGTCCATCCAATTTTAAATTGTTTTGGATGTTATTTGGATTTACTTTTGCTTTGGTATTTATTGTTTGTCTTTTGCTGTCGTTTCGACGAGTAGGGAGTGACGATATCGATGTTGGACATGGACAGAACAGGTTACTGAAGGACTCAAAAACTAAGGCATGCCTCCTTCTTTGATCATACTTATCCTATGGTTTACAAAATTGCATTGAGTTTTATTGTTGCTATGTGCATGCTATTTTAATTCTCGTAGCAAGCGTGTCGATTGACACATCACCCTGATCCGCTTGTCGTCTATTTACTTGACACCTGAGTAGAAGTATATAATTCCGGTAGAGTAGAAATGCTTAGCCATGCTTATCACCCTGTAGGTGCCTTGTTGAATGACCTTCGAGTCATTGACAGTTGAAACTTAATGCTGAGCTAGGCCGGTTGGCCCTTGTTGACCCTCTCTATCCTCTTCTACTCTGGGTGAAACTTATCATCTGAATACTGGTGCGGGCGATAGCTGAATCAAGGATTGAAGGAGCAATTGGTTGCCCTTCACGAGTTGAAGGGGGCAATTAGTCGTCCGTGCCGCATAAGGCCTAATAAGTCTTGGATTTGAAGATTGTGATAACAGTACAGCCACATGCTATATGGGCACTGGCTTGGTCAAGTAAGCTAGTCAGTCTTAGGTGTCGATGTTGCCGTACCGCAGATGGGATAGCTGCCTTGCGAGGAGTATCCTCGGCACAGATGGGGGGACCGGTTTGAGGACGTACTCTCAGTTCCATGCGCCAGACCCGGTGGGCATGTCACATCTTTGGGGGATCTAGTCCAAAGACCTCGTCACAATCTCCCTGCTGGTACACCAAATGGAGTACTATACCAGCGGCCACTGGTGGAAACAAGTCGGGATTGTGTCGTGTGGGTAAAATGTACGACCTCTGCAGAGTGTAAAACTATTGGAATAGCTGTGTCCACGGTCAAGGACAGCACATGAATCTTTCTCGACATACAGGACCTGTCTTGCTTATTCCCTCTTTGCCCCTTTTCTTGGAACCTATGAAGAGTGTGAGTTGATCGAGGATCCTCACTTTGATGAAAGTTATTCTAGAGATAAAACTTGTTTTCATCAAAAACTGCTTTTATCCAACTGCTATATTTTTCAAACAAAATTAGCTTTTATGCAAATGAGCCATACAACCTTCCTTTGAAGCCACATGTAGCTATTAGGTCCTTCCCCGAGGGAGGCATGTTGAGTACGTAATATACTCATGGCAATAATTTTGTTGACAACAGAGTTCCATGAAGACGAAGGTGATGACTACGACTACTATGGCGACCCGTAGGAGTGAGGTCACGTGGACTACATCGACTGCCTGTGGCCGAGATGGAGTCGCTATGTATTGTACTTTCCGTTGTTTTTTTTCTGAATGTAATAAGTGTCATGAGACATTTATCTAGGTATGCCTTGTGGCAAGATATATTTAAAATTGTAATACCTTTTATGTATTGTGCAATATATCATTTCACTATGTTGTCAACAATGATCCTGGGGTTGACAAATATACACAGGAGGGTCTGGAAGTTAATTCCGAGTTCTCACACCAAGCCCGAGACTAGGTCTGTGGCGGCCCCAGGCATGGTCCGGTTCTCGAATGAAGAGATCCGTCTCTAGCTGTTGGTGAAGACCCCCCACCGTCGACGATGTCCTCGGCGTTGAAGCTGGCGGGGTGTTCCCGCTGGGTTGGATCCAGCAAAGAGCTCTCAACCTAGACGCGTGATGCCAGCGGAAGACGAAGGACGATGAACTACTGTTGGTGGACAAGATCCGCATCGATTTGATCACGAAGGGCTACGCTGAGTTCCGGGAGGAGTACGTGAGCCCTGACTCGGACCCGGACGAGGAATGCTACGAATCTGAGGAGGAGGTGACTTCTGTCCTCCGGGAGGAGTAAATGAAAAGGAACAATTGTATTCGTGCCCCTAGTTGGGTCATGCTCGACTGATTTGCCCCTGTTTTTCAACAATTGTGGTTTTGCCCAGCTCACTTCACTCACCTTGTGTTTTTGCCCTTCCGGGGCGGTTCCGACCAATCACGGTTCGCCACGTGGCGACTGCTCACTGGTCGGAACCGCCTCGGAAGGGCAAAAACACAAGGCGAGTGAAGTGAGCTGGGCAAAACCGCAATTGTTGAAAAAATAGGGGCAAATCAGTCGAGCGTGACCCAACTAGGGGCACGAATACAAAAATCCCTAAATGAAAAGATGTTGTGCCGTTGTTCTGAGAAGATTTGGCTCAATGAATCCAACCAAGGGGGGCCGTTGTGTCAACCCTATTTGTTTGACTATCTATCTAAAAAGTTACTGGTACTATGCTGCCTATGTTTGCCACTGATCCAAACTAGCATTCCCTCAGTCCTATAATATAAGAGCGTTTTTTACACTATAAACGCTCTTATATTATGAGACTGAGGAGTAGTATCTGCTTTTACTCGTTGTTACTTCAAATGAATTATTCGTTTAAGCTTAATTCGTTTGTGCTAGTCTAAAAATACTAGACAGAAGAACGAGAGGCCGCCAAGGTCTTCAATCATTAATGCGCCATATATGTTCGATCGTCATAATAACTACTACTATGACAATCAAAACACGGAAAGGCACTCTAGCAGAGTTGTCATACGCGTCGTGCTCGTCATATATTGTGGAACTCACTTCAAAAATGGCTTGTACTCTTCAAATAGGTTGTGGAGGCTTCATTTGGAGCTCACTCCAAAGCAAACCGCACGCATGAAAATCCTCGCACCATGACCAAGTCTTCAAGAGTGATGCCACATCTACACGCACCACTGCATATAGATAATCATATACGAGGGGCTTATGTGATTGTCAACCACCCGACCATTAAATGGCAGACGCTCCCTCAGATTCTCATGGCTTCCCATCAGATAGCCGCCCCACCACATCACTATCGTCGAGCCTTCACGTCGCACTGGCTATAAAAGCCCGGCGGCGAGGCGTGCCCATTAACTTCTCCCTTCGCCGTTACAATACCACTGTGATGTTTCGACACGTACCGGCTAAACCTGCTCGTGGATGCCAATCTGCCAATGCAGACATCACACGAGGCGGTGCGATTTCTCCATGTGACGCACTAGTTGCACCAGCCGAAGCATCATCCTCCCATTGCGGCTGTAGGAGTGGCACCTCCCATGGCGGTGGCCGCATGGGATATGGCGCCTCGGGTGCCATCGTCCCCATCACCGTCATCTCATGGAAGTAGTCCCCATGGCGGCTCCTGTCGACGGAGTCCCTGCATTCGTGTCACGCCACTGGTATGACCCCAACACAAACTCAGAGGAAGAGTGTCGGTGTCAAAACCGGCGGATCTCGGGTAGGGGGTCCCGAACTGTGCGTCTAGGCCGGATGGTAACAGGAGACAAGGGACACAATATTTTACCCAGGTTCGGGCCCTCTTGATGGAGGTAAAACCCTACGTCCTGCTTGATTAATATTGATGATATGGGTAGTACAAGAGTAGATCTACCACGAGATCAAGGAGGCTAAACCCTAAAAGCTAGCCTATGGTATGATTGTTGTATGATGAAGTCGTTCTACGGACTAGACCCCTCCGGTTTATATAGACACCAGAGAGGGTTAGGGTTACACAAAGTCGGTTACAATGGTAGGAGATCTTGAATATCCGCATCGCCAAGCTTTCCTTCCACGCCAAGGAAAGTCCCATCCGGACACGGCACGGAGTCTTCAATCTTGTATCTTCATAGTCCTGGAGTTCGGCTGAAGGTATAGTCCGGCTACCCGGACACCCCCTAATCTAGGACTCCCTCAGTAGCCCCCGAACCAGGCTTCAATGACGACGAGTCCGGCGCACAGATTGTCTTCGGCATTGCAAGGCGGGTTCTCCTCCAAGTTCCGTGTACCTGCTGAATAATGTCCGATTTCCGTAATGTAGCGCACCTTGGCTTCCACGCCCAATAATGGCCGTCTTCCACGTGTCAAACGAATGTGAAAAGTCGGGGTGTTTTTTCATTCACACCCCTAGCTGCATAAACGAGCCACCTATTTAATGGGATGGGGATTCAGATCCAAACCACACCTTCTCCTCTCCACGAGTAATCATCAGAGCGCCTCCAGCAAAGGTTCATTCCAACATGGCCAGCCGTCGCAGCTCCTCCTCTCGCCCTTCCAGTCCTAAACCTGGAGACTGGGAGAGGTGTTCCATCCCGCACAGCGAGCTAGTGTCGCTTCAGGCCAAGGGATTTCTCCCTCAGGCCTATATGGTCCCGGTCCGAGCCGGACTCGCCACCTATAATGGCGGATAGCAAGCGGAGAGCACCCCCTGTCCCTCCAAAGGAGAGCGGGTGTGCCTCGTCCCTTATCTAGTAAGAGGACTTGGATTTCCAATCCATCCATTTCTCCGTGGGCTTCTGGAGTTCTACGGCCTCCAGCTGCACGATCTCACGCCCGCCTCTATATTGCATATCGCGGGCTTCGTCGCTCTTTGCGAGCTATTCTTGGGTGTTGAGGCTCATTTCACGTTGTGGAAGAGATTATTCTGTCTGGTGCCCCGCTCTCAAGAGGGGTCTATATATCAAGTGGGCGGAGCCGAAGTGTGGCGTATCGCCGGGACCGGATATCTATCCGGAACCCCAAAGAAGGCATTCGAGGACTGGCCTTCGGAATGGTTTTATATAGATGATGTCCCGCTACCGAACCCTATCCAGGTCGGTCTCCCCGAATTCAACAGTGCTCCCCTAAAGAAATGCCTAAGCTGGCGTCCGCGGAGCTCTCAAAGAGAAAGCGACAGGGACGTCCTTCACCTGATGGGCCGGATAAGACTATTGGCTCATTCCGGACTAACCATGATTGGAGTCATGGCCGCATGCATTATGCGGGGGGTGCAGCCGCTTCAATATAGAGGCCACCCCATGTGGGATTTTAACGGGGAGGATGAAGCCACCCGCTACGGTCGTAAGGGGCCAGCCTGAGCTACCACTCTAGTAAAGATCTTATCCTCTTTGTACAAGGGAGAAGAGGAGGAATTCCTCCGCGTCAACCCGCGGGGAGGATATAGTATGTACAACCCCCCGAGTTGGGTAAGTGAACAATTGTGCCTGCCCATCCGCTTTATATTCCCATGATTAAATATGTAGTCCAATGATTTCAACGCAGGAACTGCGTCAGGAAGTAAAGGATATAAACAGCCGTCCCCCACAACCCGAGGATCCAGAACGGTCCCTCGATCCGGACTCCGAAGAGGATCCGGATATATCGGTGGAGTTGATTGACGGGGTGTTTCATCAGTTAAGCAAGGACAATACCTTGGTGGCCATTACGGCTGATTACCCAGGGTTAATCCCGGCCTCCCAGGTAACAGAGAGCGGAGTCTCATCCCTTTGAGAAGGAATCCATTCTCACGCATTTCAGTTTTCCTGACCGTGTTTTGCAGGGGAGGTTTCCAAGGCAGGAGGCCGAACCTGCGGCGGCTAGCCAACGAGGGGCCGCAGGGCCCCGTGGGGCAAAAAGGAATGTAGTCCGGACTGGGACGCCGGCGCAAAGGTATAGCGCATCCTCTTTTTCCCTGGTGTTATTTCTTCAGGGCATATTAACGTTCGTGCTATCTTCAGGACGAAGAGACCTCGCCGGACTACATCCGGAGAGGTTGCCAACCGCGCCTCCAGCAGCCAGGCTCCAACGCCTGGCCCGGAAGCGGGGGCGAACACGAGGCACGCACCGGACGCTCCTCCGACAGAGGATGCGGACAGGCTGTCTGCCACCAATTCCGAGGTGGAGAGTGCCATGAACCACAGGCATCGCCGGACAGTTCTTCGCGACGCTTGCTTCTCCCGAGAGGCATTAGGTGCCTTCAATTCGGGAGATGCGTACCTCTGTGCCGCTCAAAATGGTTTAACCAGAGCCACGGAGCAATATGTAAAAGACATACGGGTAAGAAAATTTTGGTAAATATATATGTATATACCAGTAGCCCCCGAGACTTGAAACAGTTAGAGTAACTGGTTTAAGGATCATTTGTTATGCAGGTTCTTACAGAGAAGAATACCTTACTGTCCCAGGAGCTGAAAGAGTGCAAAGCCCAACTGGAAGCCGCACTAGCCACGGCAGGGGAGCCTAAAGAGACCCCCTCTAGTAAGATACACTTCGAAAGATTAATATCTTGTGAAGTGCGGCGTGGGTATGAATCTGCCAACTCATATGGCAGATGGCGCCGGACTGGCACTGGTAGAAAAAGGGCCTGTTGTCCCGGTTCGTAAGGGCCTTTAGTCCCGGTTCCTGAACCGGGATTAAAGTGTTGGTACTAATGCCCTGTCCCTTTAGTCCCGGTTCAATCCAGAACCGGGACTGATGGGCCTCCACGTGGCCTGTGCGCGGAGCCCAGGCAGGAGACCCTTTGGTCCCGGTTGGTGGCACCAACTGGGACCAATAGGCATCCACGCGTCAGCATTTCTGTGGCTGGGGTTTTTGTTTTTTTTGAAAGGGGGGGTTTGGGGGTTTTGAGGGGTTAATTTAGGTGTTTCATATATTGTGTTAGCTAGCTATAATTAATAGAGAGAAGTGTCCTCTCTTATGTCCGTGCTTGGTCGACGCTACGTACTATACATACGTATAGAGAGGACTAGACACGCTAGTTAGCTAGTAAGCAAACGAAGGAAACAGAAGATCGTCATGAACATATATGCATACAGAGAGAAGTGATATCGACCACCTCTCCTTCTCCAAGAGATTGGTCAAACAACAAGTTCTCGTATATCTATCCGACACTACCGGCTACATATATACAATAATTATCTCTTACAAATATAATCATACGGACTCATGGTCCACATAGTATTCTCCATCTTCAGCGATCACGTGGTCAAGAAAGAATGCCGCCAATTCCTCTTGAATTGCTCGCATGCGAGCTGGTGCTAGGAGTTCATCCCGCTTCCGAAACATCTAATTTGAAGAAGGGGGTCAATACATATATATATGAATGAATGAAACTCAATACAAATGATGGTAATAAAATAAAATTGTGAATGTTGTTATTTACGTACTTCATATTGTTCGTCAGAGTACCCGCCCCGCTCACAGGTCGTGTGGCGGATGGACTCGCAGATGTAGTATCCACAGAAATCATTCCCTTGTTCCTGCCACAACCACTTTACAAGAAATAGAGGTCAATCAAACTGATAAGCAAGAATGCTAAATGGTATTGATGAAACTAGCGCTTGAATCACTAGGAGATGCACGGAACATGCTACTATAGTACTTACTTTCGGGTGTCTAAATTCCAGCTCCTTCGGCAGTCCTGGAACTTTTCTGGTGAATTTTCTCCAAACCCTGCCGGACAAAGAAAACAATTACTTGATATCAGGAAATGAACAAAGTTGCTGATATGGTGGATAATGATCGATTTAACTTACTTCTTGAGGATTTCAGTCATGTCCGCATACTCCTGGGGATCTTTTCGTTTAGAGTCCAAGACGGTTACTACTCCCTGCTCAAGCCTAATCTCTAGGAGAATATAGTGGAAACTGCACACGCATGCATAACTCATCAATTACATTACTATAACCTGGACTAATATATAAGGGAAACCGAATATGCACAAGAAAGTAACACTCACTTGAAGTTGTAAGGAAAGAGTATTATATCTTTGTTTTCATTTTTTTGAATGATCGTAGCAAGTTGGCCTCGGTATCTCCGGGACGATGTTGAACCTCAGTTGCATCTATGAGATATGTGTTAACGAACCCAATATCACCAATTTGTCTTTTCTTCAATTCCGCAATCTTCATTCTACATAATATAGTGAGGATAATTATAAATACATGCAATGAAAGAGATGAGCTATATAGAGAGACTTAATGACAAAAGTAGTAGTACTTACAGACAGTAGCAGGTGATCGTTGTTTTATCGAGGGCCAATTGATTGAAAAACTGATAAAACTCCTCAAATGGAATAGGCAACAGTTCAATTCCAACGAGGTCATGCTCCGGTTTAACTCTCGCATACAAAGTACTCCTCCCCCCAGACTCTCTACAGATTTTCAAGTACCAATCATGTAATCTTCGCATCATCGTTGTTAAAGATTTTTCATCTTTGATGAGAGGCTTCCCGTACTCGTATCTGTGTATCTGCACCTCCATGGGATCATAATGTACATCGTCGGGCAGGTAATCGTCAACATTGCCATAACCGGGCACCATCCTCGGATCGACGATGTCGCTAGGCACCTTGAGGGGGGGGCACGATTGCTTCGCTTGTTCGCCGAGCTGGCCAATTTGTTTCCCAGCTGCTCGTCGTTCTTTTAGCCTTTGATCACTGACTGTACTTCCCGACCGCTCCGCTTCGGCCCATGTCTTTGCAATAATGCGCTCATAGTTGCCTTTCAGTGGAGACTTGGGTGGTTTTGCCAGGGCAGCCAGAGTGCGCTTCACTTTCACCGGATCTACCTTCTCCTCTGGAGGTGGATGTCTCTTTGCTCTCAACCCTTGAAACCAGTCATCCACTTCGGTTCGCGCGATCTCAGCGTTCTCCTCCGGGGTCCTCTCATATGGTAACTTCTCTGGAGTCTTCAGAGAAGGACCGAATCTGTATGTCCTCCCGCCTCTGGTTGTACTGCTGGACGTCGACCGAGCAGACGGAGCGGTTGTCTTCTTTACTTGCTTACGAGGCAGAGGAGAAGGACTACGACGCGCCGGAGCAGCTGGAGCGGCGGCAGGTCTCTTCCGCCCTTGCTGACGAGGCGGAGAAGGAGGAGGCTGGCTGCTCGGGCGCGTCGGCGCAGGCGGAGAAGGAGGCGGAGTGCCGCCACGCGCCAGAGAAGGAGCCGGCCGAGTTCCCTGATCGTCACTCGCCAGAGGAGGAGGCGGTGGAGGAGGCGGAGTGCCCTGACTCGCCGGAGGAGGAGGAGGAGGCGGAGGCGTCCAGTTCGGAAGGTTGATGAGCTCCTTCCGCCATAGGCATGGAGTCTTCAGAGCAGACCCCAGCCGAGTCTCCCCTTCACCGGTAGGGTGGTCAAGCTGGAGGTCCTCAAATCCCTCCGTTATTTCATCCACCATCACCCTAGCATATCTTTCTGGAATCGGCCGGCAGTGAAAAGTTGCACCGGGTTCAGTAGGATAAACAGAGCCAACAGCCGCCTTGACCTTCAAATTCATCCATTGCGTCATAAGGTGGCAATTTTGAGACTCTGTGATAGCATCCACGGGATAGCTGGCAGGAGCCATCAAGGCATGCTCCGGCTGAAGCAGCTCGGTGGAAGCCACGCTGCTTCTGCGCTGAGATGGCGGGGTAGCTTCGGGGGAGGCTTCGGCAGTACGTTTGCTGCGATTTGCTTCTCGTTCCTCTATCGCTTCTACCCTTGCTTGCAGCGCCTGCATTTGGGTCTGCTGCACTTTTTTCCTCCTCTCATGGGATTTGTAACCGCCTGCGTCCGGAAACCCAACCTTCCACGGAATGGAGCCTGGCGTGCCTCGTGTCCGTCCAGGGTGCTCAGGATTCCCGAGGGCCATTGTGAGCTCGTCGTTCTCTCTGTCTGGAAAGAACTTCCCTTGCTGCGCTGCTTCGATATACTGCTTAAGCTTCCTAACTGGTATGTCCATTTGATCGTTCGTCCAAATGCACTTCCCTATTACAGGGTCCAAGGTTCCGCCAGCCTCGAAGAACCAAGTCCGGCAATGGTTTGGCCAGCTAATTGTCTCTGGATCGATCCCTTTATCAACCAGATCATTCTCAGTCTTGGCCCATTTAGGCTGGGCTACGAGGTAGCCACCTGACCCCGTGCGATGGTGAAGCATCTTTTTCGCAGCATTTTGCTTGTTTGTCGCCGACATCTTCTTACTCTTTTCCGATGTCTTGTGGGCCACAAATGTGGGCCAGTGATCTCTGATCTTCTCATATCTGCCCTTGAATTCTGGTGTCTCATTATTTTCGACAAACTTATTCAGCTCTTTCTTCCACCTCCTGAATAGTTCTGCCATCCTCTTAAGAACAAAGGACTTGATTAATTGCTCTTTAACTGGGTTCTCTGGATTATCCTCTGGCGGTAGGGTGAAATTTGACTTCAGCTTAGTCCAAAGATCATTTTTCTGCATATCATTGACATAAGACACCTCAGGGTCTTCTGTAGCCGGCTTAAACCATTGCTGGATGCTTATCGGGATCTTATCCCTAACCAGAACCCCGTACTGAGCAACAAATGCGCTCTTTGTCCGGAGGGGTTCAATCGGTTGGCCGTCGGGCGCGATTGCTATGATCTCAAACTTTTCATCCGAGCTCAACTTTTTCTTCGGGCTTCGTCTCTTTATCGAAGTTGTGCTCGATCCGGAGGGCTAGAAAAAAGAACAAAGACTTGATTAATATGTGTACATACCAAAACAATGAATGCATCAATCAGCTAGTCAGCACAGGCTTAACTAATATATATACCTGGCCGGACTCGGTTCGGTCACCGGAGCCGTCATCACGGTCTCCTTGCACCGGCATTGGGTCACCGGAGCCGTCCTCATGTTCTTCTTCTTGCACCGGCATTAGGTCACCGTAGCCAGCTTGTTCACCCTCTCCTTCCAGACCATCGGTGTCGTTGAGAAACAACGAGACGGCATCACTTCCTTCTGCGATTATGTCCCTCAACAACGCTTCTTTTGCTTCGTCTAGGGAGGTGTCCATAGTTTCTACAAATATTTACAACATGGCAATTATTATTCAAACATGACAGATGGATATATTAGTGCCAAACGTAGAACTAGCTACCTAATCATAGTAAGGAATCATATATATTAATTAGTGGCCTCGACCCCCCCCCCCACGTGTTGAAGCTATCGGGAGGGGGTATATATCGACAACGACGACACTACATCTATATGTCCCTCGACGACCCTCGTTCCCGATAAAAAAAGAGGAAGAAGAAGAAGAAAAAAAAGAGGAGAAGAAAGAATAGAGGAGAAGAACTCCTCTATTCTTTCTTCTCCTCTCTTTTTTCTTCTTCCTCTTCTTTTTTTATCCTATTCTTCCTCTCATGTTCGAGAGGATCGTCGAGGGGTCGGAAGGTTGCCTAGTGTCAAAGGATTCAACAAAACCATGTCTTCATCATTAGGCGAAAGTAACATGTGCATGATGGTACGAAGCTCTCCAAAGTTATTTTGGAACGGAGTCCCGGATAAGATAATTCGCTTTTTGGTACAAAGTTCAGCAACACCTTCCAAATATCGTTATTTGGTAGGCCTTTGCTGAAATTCATACAAAAAGGCAAATTATCCTATCCGGGACACCATTCCAAAATAACTTTGGAGGACTTCGTCATGCCCTGGTTACTTCCGGCTAATGATGAAGCCATGGATTTCTTCAATACTTTGACACTAGGAAACCTCTCTCGACCCCTCGGCGATCCTCGAACCCTCGACGACCCTGGAACCCTCGACCCCTAGACGACCCTGGAACCCTCGACCCTCGATCCCTAGACCCTATAGAACCCTCGAACCCTCGACCCTGAAACCCTCGACCCTTGACCCCTTAACGACCCTCGACCCTCTACCCTAGTTCCCGACCCTCGACCCCTCGGCGATCCTCGACACCCTCGTTCCCGATAAAAATTAAGAAGAAGAAGAAGAATAAGAAGAAGAAGAAGAAGAAAGGAATAGCTAGAGGAGAAGATCGAAGAAAAAAAGAAGAAAAATAAGAGGAGAAGAAGAGAAAATAGAATATTCTATTTTCTCTTCCTCTCCACTATTCCTTTCTTCTTCTCCTCTTCTTTTTCTTCTTTTTCTTCTTCTTATTTATTTCTCCTCTTCTTTTCCTCTCCTCTTCTTCTTTCTTTCCTCTTCTTATTTTCTTCTTTCCTATCCTTCTTTTTCTAAAATTGTAACTTTTGCATATATAAAACTTTTCTAAAATTGTAACTTTCTATATAAAACTTTCCTATCGGGAGGGGGTTATATCGACCCCCCCTCGTGTTGAAGAAAACGAAGAAGAAATAAAAAGAGGAGAAGAAGAAAGGAATAGAGGAGAAGAAGAAAGGAATAGAGGAGAAGATCGAAAAAAAGAAGAAAAAAGAGGAGAAGGAGAAAGGAATAGAGGAGAAGAAGAAAATATAGAATTTTTTTTCTATTTTTTCTTCTTCTCCTCTATTCCTTTCTTCTTCTCCTCTTCCTTTTCTTCCTCTCCTCTTCTTCTCCTTTTTCCTCTTCTTATTTTCCTTTTTCCTCTCCTAAATATATAAAACTTTTCTAAAAATGAAAGTAACCTAAAATGTACTAAATCGGAGAACATATATAGATAATCCTTTTCTAAATATTTAAACCTAACTTTTGCATATATGAACATATATACACAGAGAACATAAAAACATATATACATTTTTATAAAAAAGAAAAATACAAAATACAAACATATATATGAAA
>NC_041392.1:168582134-168641084 GCF_002162155.2 Triticum dicoccoides
GTTTGAAGAGAAGAATGGCGGGTGGGGGAAATTTCCTAAGTGTTTGGTTATATAGGAAAGGTATTGGTCTCGGTTCGTGGCTCAACCCGGGACCAATGCCCCCCTTTAGTCCCGGTTGGTGCCACCAACCGGGACCAAAGGCCTCTTTTCAGCAGCCCAAAGGGCGGGAAGCGGCGGCCTTTGGTCCCGGTTGGTGAGGCGAACCGGGACCAAAGGGGTCCATTGGTCCCGGTTGGTGCGACGAACCGGGACCAATGCCCCCCTTTGGTCCCGGTTCTTCCCACCAACCGGGACCAATGGCCTTGTGCTGCCCCGCGCCCAAAAGTTTAGTCCCACCTCGCTAGTTGAGAGGGCTCGGGAGTGCTTTATAAGCGCTGCTGCGCCCACCCTCCCGAGCTCCTCTCAACTGCAGGCTTTCGGGCCTAATCTGTCACTGTAATGCCTGTGGGCCTACTGGGCCTGCTGCGGGCCTGAATCCTGGCCCATGGTAGGGTTTCTAGTCGTATTCAGGCCGTGGTGGCCCAGTATGTGGCATTTTTTTTTGTTTTTTTGTTGCTTTATTTATTTTCTTTTGTTTTTTTCTTTATTTTTTAATTCTTTATGCTTTTAGTTTTAGAAAAATTATAAACTTTTTGTTAATGCCATTAGTTTTCAAATTTGAAAATAATTTTTTAGTTTTTTTGTTTTCTTTGTTGCTTTATTTATTTTATTTTGTGATTAACTTTACTATAGAAATAGTTTTTTCCTGTTTTTTTGATTTGTTTTTGCATTATTTATTTTCTTTTGTTTTTTGCTTTAATTTTTAATTCTGTTTGCTTTTAGGTTAGCAAAATTATAAACTTTCTGTTAGTGCCATTAGTTTTAGAAAAATTATAAACTTTCTGTTAGTGCCATTAGTTTTCAAATTTAAAAACACTTTTTTAGTTTTTTTGTTTTCTTTGTTGCTTTATTTTTTTTATTTTGTGATTAACTTTACTATAAAAATAGTTTTTTCATGTTTTTTTGATTTGTTTTTTGCATTATTTATTTTCTTTTGTTTTTTGCTTTAATTTTTAATTCTGTTTGCTTTTAGGTTAGCAAAATTACAAACTTTCTGTTAGTGCCATTAGTTTTAGAAAAATTATAAACTTTCTGTTAGTGCCATTAGTTTTCAAATTTGAATAGTTAAAATTTGAATTCTTTGAAAATTGTTTGAATCACAAGTTTGTGATTAACTTACTAAAAAACTGAGAATAGATGCGCTTATAGAGAAAATTCAACCTAAATTCCTAGTAAATTTCTATGAATTTCAGAGAAATTCACTATGAATTTAGGTTAAACTGTTCTCTATTAGGGAATCTATTTTCACTTTGAGAGGAGCTCAACAAGGCAGAGAGGGAAGGGCTTATAAACTGGTGTGAGCCCCCTTCAGTTGGCGAGGTGGGACTAAACTCGGCCCGCAACGAGGACCAACCCTTTAGTCCCGGTTTGAAAGTTGGCATGGGCCAGGGACTAATGGTCATGGTATTACGAGGGTCGAACCATAAGACATGAAAGCATTTCAAATGAACTCTGAAAAAGTTGAAAGTTGGGATGGTATCATAATTTCACCCACATAGCATGTGCATGTACAAAACAGACAATGGTAGCATGTTCGTGTGTTACAAAGTTGCGGGAGAAAGTCTTCACTTTTTCTTCGCTTGTGTCATTTTCTTATTGCGCCGTAACCATGGATAATCTTCATTGTTTATCAGGATGCTTGGGTCAGCCTTGACATTGAAGGGAGGAATTTCATGAAACTTTTCATAATCTTCAGACATGTCTGTCTTGCCGTCCACTCCCAGGATGTCCCTTTTTCCTGAAAGAACTATGTGGCGCTTTGGCTCATCGTATGATGTATTCGCTTCCTTATCTTTTCTTTTTCTCGGTTTGGTAGACATGTCCTTCACATATATAACCTGTGCCACATCATTGGCTAGGACGAACGGTTCATCAGTGTACCCAAGATTTTTCAGATCCACTGTTGTCATTCCGTACTGTGGGTCTACCTGTACCCCACCGCCTAACAGATTGACCCATTTGCACTTAAACAAAGGGACCTTAAAATTAGGTCCATAGTCAAGTTCCCATATGTCCACTATGTAACCATAATATGTATCCTTTCCGCTCCCGGTTGCTGCATCAAAGCGGACACCGATGTTTTGGTTGGTGCTCTTTTGATCTTGGGCGATCGTGTAAAATGTATTCCCATTTATCTCGTATCCTTTGTAAGTCAATACAGTCAAAGATGGTCCCCTGGACAACAAGTACAACTCATCACAAACAGTGTTGTCACCTCTGAGACGTGTTTCCAACCAACTGCTGAAAGTCCTGATGTGTTCACATGTAATCCAGTCGTCGCACTGCTCCGGGTGTTTGGAGCGCAGACTGTTCTTGTGTTCATCGACATACGGGGTCACCAAGGTAGAGTTCTGTAGAACTGTGTAGTGTGCTTGAGACCAAGAATATCCGTCCCTGCATATTATTGGGTCTCTTCCTAGAGTGCCTTTTCCAGTCAGTCTCCCCTCATACCGCGATTTAGGGAGACCTATCTTGTTAAGGCCAGGAATGAAGTCAACACAAAACCCGATAACATCCTCTGTTTGATGGCCCATGGAGATGCTTCCTTCTGGCCTAGCGCGATTATGGACATATTTCTTTAGGACTCCCATGAACCTCTCAAAGGGGAACATATTGTGTAGAAATACGGGCCCCAGGATGACAATCTCGTCGACTAGATGAACTAGGACGTGCGTCATGATATTGAAGAAGGATGGTGGGAACACCAGCTCGAAACTGACAAGACATTTCGCCACATCACTCCTTAGCCTTGGTACGATTTCTGGATCGATCACCTTCTGAGAGATTGCATTAAGGAATGCACATAGCTTCACAATGGCTAATCGGACGTTTTCCGGTAGAAGCCCCCTCAATGCAACCGGAAGCAGTTGCGTCATAATCACGTGGCAGTCATGAGACTTTAGGTTCTGAAACTTTTTCTCTGGCATATTTATTATTCCCTTTATATTCGACGAGAAGCCAGTCGTGACCTTCATACTGAGCAGGCATTCAAAGAAGATTTCTTTCTCTTCTTTCGTAAGAGCGTAGCTGGCAGGACCTTTATACTGCTTCGGAGGCATGCCGTCTTTTTCGTGCAAACGTTGCAGGTCCTCCCGTGCCTCAGGTGTATCTTTTGTCTTCCCATGCACGCCCAAGAAGCCTAGCAGGTTCACGCAAAGGTTCTTCGTCACGTGCATCACGTCGATTGAGGAGCGGACCTCTAGGTCTTTCCAGTAGGGTAGGTCCCAAAATTTAGATTTCTTCTTCCACATGGGTGCGTGTCCCTCAGCGTCATTCGGAACAGCTAGTCCACCGGGACCCTTTCCAAAGATTACGTAGTGTAAATCATTGACCATAGCAAGCACGTGATCACCGGTGCGCATGGCGGGATTCTTCCGGTGATCTGCCTCGCCTTTGAAATGCTTGCCTTTCTTTCGACATTGATGGTTGGTCGGAAGAAATCGACGATGGCCCAGGTACACATTCTTCCTGCATTTGTCCAGGTATATACTTTCAGTGTCATCTAAATAGTGCGTGCATGCGTGGTATCCTTTGTTTGTCTGTCCTGAAAGGTTACTAAGAGCGGGCCAACCGTTGATGGTCACGTACAGCAATGCCTTAAGGTTAAATTCCTCATGTATGTGCTCATCCCACGTATGTACACCGTTTTCATTCCACAGCTGTAAAAGTTCTTCAACTAATGGCCTTAGGTACACATCAATTTCGTTGCCGGGTTGCTTAGGGCCTTGGATGAGAACTGGCATCATAATGAACTTCCGCTTCATGCACATCCAAGGAGGAAGGTTATACATACATAGAGTCACGGGCCAGGTGTTGTGATTGTTGCTCTGCTCCCCGAAAGGATTAATGCCATTCGCGCTTAAAGCAAACCATACATTCCTTGGGTCCTTTGCAAACTCATCCCGGTACTTTCTCTCGATTTTTCTCCACTGCGACCCGTCAGCGGGTGCTCTCAACTTCCCATCTTTCTTTCGGTTCTCACTGTGCCATCGCATCAACTTGGCATGCTCTTCGTTTTTGAACAGATGTTTCAACCGTGGTATTATAGGAGCATACCACATCACCTTCGCAGGAACCCTCTTCCTGGGGAGCTCGCCTCAACATCACCAGGGTCATCTCGTCTGATCTTATACCGCAATGCACCGCATACCGGGCATGCGTTCAGATCCTTGTATGCACCGCGGTAGAGGATGCAGTCATTAGGGCATGCATGTATCTTCTCCACCTCCAATCCTAGAGGGCATACGACCTTCTTTGCTGCGTATGTACTGTCGGGCAATTCGTTATCCTTTGGAAGCTTCTTCTTCAATATTTTCAGTAGCTTCTCAAATCCTTTGTCAGCCACAGCATTCTCTGCCTTCCACTGCAGCAATTCCAGTACGGTACCAAGCTTTGTGTTGCCATCTTCGCAATTGGGGTATAACCCTTTTTTGTGATCCTCTAACATGTGATCGAATTTCAGCTTCTCCTTTTGACTAATGCATTGCGTCCTTGCATCGACAATGACCCGGCAGAGATCATCATCATCGGGCACATCGTCTGGTTCCTCTTGATCTTCAGCAGCTTCACCCATTGCAGCATCATTGGGCACATCGTCTGGTTCCTCTTGATCTTCACCAGCTCCCCCCGTTGCAGCATCACCGTATTCAGGGGGCACATAGTTGTCATCGTAGTCTTCTTTTTCGCCGTCTTCCATCATAACCCCTATTTCTCCGTGCCTCGTCCAAACATTATAGTGTGGCATGAAACCCTTGTAAAGCAGGTGGGAGTGAAGGATTTTTCGGTTAGAGTAAGACCTCGTATTCCCACATTCAGTGCATGGACAACACATAAAACCATTCTGCTTGTTTGCCTAAACCGCATTGAGAAACTCATGCACGCCCTTAATGTACTCGTGGGTGTGTGTGTCACCGTACATCCATTGTTGGTTCATCTGCGTGCATTATATATAATTAAGTGTCCAAATTAATAGAAGTTCATCATCACATTAAAACCAAAGTGCATACATAGTTCTCATCTAACAACATATAGCTCTCCAGAGCATCTAATTAATTAAACCATACATTGAAACTACGTAAAACATTTCAATGCGAAAACAAATGCGATCATAATCGCAACCAAGGCAACAATTGATCCAATGGCATAATGATACCAAGCCTCGGTATGAATGGCATATTTTATAATCTTTCTAATCTTCAAGCGCATTGCATCCATCTTAATCTTGTGATCATCGATGACATCCGCAACATGCAACTCCAATATCATCTTCTCCTCCTCAATTTTTTTTTATTTTTTCCTTCAACAAATTGTTTTCTTCAACTAAATTTAACCTCTCGACAATAGGGTCGGTTGGCATTTCCGATTCACATACATCCTAGATAAATAAAATCTATGCCACGTTGGTCGACATAATTTTCATAAACAATAAATGAACCAATAGTTATAAAGATAATATACATACCACATCCGAATCATAGACAGGACGAGGGCCGACGGGGGCGGATACCAAAACCATCGCACTATATAAGATGCAATAATAAATGTAAGAAAATGATACAAGTATCTATCTAAACATACAAGTAAGAATATTTTTCCTTTCAGAAAGAAGATAAGAACAAGAGGCTCACCACGGTGGTGTCGGTGATGAGATCGGCGCGGGTGATCGACGGTGGTGAAGACGGGGACGGGGCGTGACGGACCGCTAAATCTAGACAAATCTCGAGGAAAATGGAGCTTGGAGGTCGAGCTTCGAGAGGAGAAAGCTTAAGTAGTGTGGCTCGGGCATTCCATCGAACACCTCATGTGCATAGGAGGTGAGCTAGAGCACCACAAAGCCCTCTCCCCCTCGGCCAGAGAAAAACAGAGCACTGGGGTGCTCTGCTCGCGAGCGAGGGGTATATATAGGCACCTCATTGGTCCCGGTTGGTGACATGAGCCGGGACTAAAGGGAAGCCTTTGGTCCCGGTTCAAGCCACCAACCGGGACCAATGGTGGTGGGCCAGGAGCGAGGCCCATTGGTCCCGGTTCATCCCACCAACCGGGACCAAAAGGTCCAGATGAACCGGGACCAATGGCCCACGTGGCCTGGCCGGCCCCCTGGGCTCATGAACCGGGACCAATGCCCACATTGGTCCCGGTTCTAGACTGAACCGGGACTAATGGGCTGACCCGGCCTGGACCAAAGCCCTGTTTTCTACTAGTGTGGATCCGGAGAGGCAACAACTCTTACGCCGGCTAAAGGCCGGTGAGAGTATGTTGACAAGGGTGAGGCGGGAGAAGAATGAGCTTCAGGATGCCAACACCAAGCTGGACATTGAACTTAAAGATGTTCATGGCCAGCTATCGGACTCTACTAAGGAGAATCAGCGGCTTCGACGCGGCATATTTAGTAAGTGCTTAAGCGAATCTTTGAAAGAAAAGAGTTCGGCGAGGAAGTCGACTAACAGAGTAATGTTTGTAGGTATGCTAACGGGTCGTCCTGCAGAGGAGATGCCCGGTTCTACGGGTGACCTTCTTCCCGAGCTCTCGCAACTGCACGAGCGAGCTCGGCAGGCGATGCGAGGCATTGCCCAAGCCTTATGGCCTTCCCACTCCATGCCCGAGGGCCTTGGAGAGCTTTCGGAGAAGCTTAAGGGAGCTCGGCGGCACTTCCGGTTGTGGAAGATATCGGCCTGCCGACAAGGCGCTAGGGAGGCCTGGGCCATGGTGAAGACGCGGTACGCGAAGTCTGACCCAAACCACATGGCCGAGGTCGGACCTGTGGGGCCTGACGGGAAGGAGATCCCTGTAAGCTTAGTGTACGGCCAAGTAGAATTGGCCGCAAAGTATTCCCAGCAGGACTGTAAGTTAGACAGCCTGTTAGATGGTATTGAAGAGGAATACAATCAGTCAGAGTGACTATGTAATTTTTAATTGACATGTGTAATGCCTTCTAGCCGGATTGTAGATCGTTTGTCATTGCCGACCTTTTCGCTTCAACCTCAGGACCTGACGGTCCGGAGTGTGTCCGAATACCCTACCGGTTATGTAAGAACCGGGATATGCATGGAGACCAGGCATAGGGGTCATTAGTGCTTTATCAGACAAGTGCCCAACTAGTTATGTTATATTACATGGTTAGTAAGAAACATCTTCCAGAGAGAATAGTTCTGTTAGGGGTTCCTTTCTCTGGGAGGCATGCCCTAAAGTGCATGTCCGGACTGCAAATGCAGGAAAATCATCTGGGGGCATGTACATAAATAAGTAAAAAAGGTCATCTTTTAGTTCACCGACCGAATATTCCCTTAAGAACGCTAGCTTTCGGCTTCACCCAGTCTGAGGTACACATCCGGCTGATCTGGCAGTAACAATCGCAGAGGTGCTCCCTTTACCACCTAGCCGAACAATCGGGAACGTAGGGGTAAGCACAGGAGCCAGGCAATCCAGCTTGGCCAAAACTTAAGTCATATTGATGCATATAATGGTGAAGAAAAGGTACATGCGGAAGTTTGACACATGTGGTGGGCGTGAAGCCCGTATAAATAAGCTTCTGTTAAAGAAGCCCCCAGGTTTAATGAGCGCGAGTAGCACTTCACTTGAGGAGCCTTTAAGGGCTATAAAAGAGAAGAGGGGAAGGAGAGAGATGTAAGACAGAAAATGTAAAAAATTAACAGAGGAAGGAGACAAACACAGAGTCCGACGCTAGGCATAGAATCTTCGAAGACGGGCTGCATTCCATGGGTTCGGCTCGAGTCGGTTATCTGACGCATTTTGCAGGCGGTATGCTCCACCAGTCAGGACTTGGTCGATTATGAAGGGACCTTCCCACTTGGGCTTCAGCTTGTCCTTTTTCTTGTCCGGCAGGCATAGAACTAATTCGCCAATGTTGTAGCTTTTGGTTCGCACTTCTCTGCTTTGATATCTTCGAGCCTGCTGTTGATAGAATGCGGAACGGGCTTTTGCCACGTCGCGCTCCTCCTCTAAGGCGTCCAAACTGTCCTGCCGATCGAGCTCGGCCTCCCTTTCTTCGTACATGCGCACTCGAGGTGAGTCATGAATTATGTCGCAGGGCAAGACTGCCTCTGCGCCGTACACCATAAAAATGGTGTGTATCCGGTGGTGCGGTTCGGCGTGGTCTGCAGCCCCCAGAGTACGGAGTCGGGCTCCTCTACCCAGTGCATGTTAGATTCCTTGAGGGACCGCACTAATCTGGGTTTGATGCCGCTCATGATGAGACCATTTGCACGTTCGACCTGACCATTAGTTTGTGGGTGATAGACGGAAGCATAATCGAGCTTGATGCCCATGTTTTTGCACCAGAGTTTTACCTCATCGGCCGTGAAGTTCGTGCCATTATCGGTGATGATGCTGTGGGGGACGCCATAACGGTGTACGACCCCGGATATAAAGTCTATCACAGGTCCGGATTCAGCCGTCTTAACAGGCTTGGCTTCTATCCATTTGGTGAACTTATCCACCATGACCAGTAAGTATTTTTTCTTGTGGGTTCCGCCTTTAAGGGGTCCCACCATGTCAAGCCCCTAGACCGCAAAAGGCCAAGTGATGGGGATAGTTTGGAGGGCGGTGGGTGGCATATGGCTTTGGTTTGCAAAAAGCTGGCAATCGACGCATTTATGGACCAAGTCCTGAGCGTCCGCCCGGGCCGTCGGCCAATAAAAGCATGTACGGAAAGCCTTGCTTACAAGGGACCGGGCTGCGGCGTGATGGCCACCGAGTCCGGCATGAATTTCAGCCAGCAGGTTCTGCCCTTCCTCTTCGGAGGTGCACCTTTGAAGGACTCCGGTAGTGCTTTTCTTGTAAAGTTCTCCCTCATGGACTTTATAGGCTTTAGATCGCCGCACTATACAGCGTGCCTCGTTTTGGTCCTTTGGGAGTTCCTGCCTAGTAAGGTAGGCTAGGAATGGTTCTGTCCACGGGGCGATAACGGCCATTAGTACGTGGGCTGAGGTTGTTATTTCATTGGTAGAGCCTCCGATTATGTCAGATTGTTCGGTGTCGGACAGTGCGGTTGGATCCAGACTAATATTGCCATGTTCCCCTTCCCATACTACGGATGGCTTGAACAGCCTTTCCAGGAAGATGTTGGGGGGGACCGCATCGTGTTTTGCGCCGATGCGTGCCAGGACGTTTGCCGCCTGGTTGTTTTCTCGGGCTATATGGTGAAATTCGAGCCCTTCAAACCGAGCTGACATTTTGAGGACGGCGTTGCGGTAAGCTGCCATTTTTGGATCCTTGGCATCAAAGTCTCCATTTATTTGGGATATCGCGAGGTTCGAATCCCCGCGCACCTCTAGGCGTTGAATGCCCATGGATACTGCCATCCGGAGACCATGTAAAAGGGCCTCATATTCGGCTGCATTATTGGAGTCCGTGTACATAATCTGGAGTACATATTGAACTGTGTCTCCTGTGGGGGACGTCAAAACGACGCCGGCCCCTAGTCCGGCCAACATTTTGGAACCGTCGAAGTGCACGATCTAGTTTGAATATGTGCCGTACTCTTTAGGGAGTTCGGCCTCCGTCCATTCTGCGACGAAGTCGGCCAAAACTTGCGACTTGATAGCTCGCCATGGCCTATAAGTTATATCGAACGGGAGGAGCTCGATGGCCCATTTTGCAATCCGGCCCGTTGCGTCACGGTTGTTTATAATATCATTGAGTGGTACTTCCGATGCTACTGTGATTGAACACTCTTGAAAGTAGTGTCGTAGCTTCCGGGATGCCATGAATACCGCATATGCAATCTTTTGATAATGTGGGTACCGTGATTTGCATGGAGTGAGGACAGTGGACACATAGTAAACCAGCTTTTAAAGGGGGAATTTGTGTCCGTCTGTTTCCCGCTCGACGACGAGTACTGCGCTGACAACTTGATGGGTTGCTGCAATGTATAATAGCATTGGTTCGCCGATGTTTGACGCGGCCAGGACGGGGTTTGTTGCCAATATGGCTTTTATTTCCTCAAGTCCGGCCATGGCGGCATCCGTCCACTCGAAGTGTTCGGTGCGCCAAAGGAGGCGATAGAGGGGTAGCGCCTTTTCTCCCAACCGGGAGATAAAGTGGCTTAGAGCCGCCACGCATCCGGTTAATTTTTGTATTTGTTTGAGGTCCTTTGGGATATCCAATTGTGACAAAGCTCGGATCTTGGCTGGATTTGCTTCGATTCCCCTACCAGATACAATGAAGCCCAAGAGCTTTCCGGCTGGAACGCCGAAAACGCATTTTTCCGGATTTAGCTTGATGTCATATGCTCGGAGGTTGTCAAATGTAAGCCTCAAGTTGTCTACTAGAGATTCGACATGTCTTATTTTTACGACCACATCATCCACGTATGCCTCTACTGTTTTGCCGATCTGGTTTGCCAGACATGTCTGAATCATGCGCCGGCGTTTTTGAGCCCGAAAGGCATTGTGTTGAAGCAGAATGGGCCGTATGGGGTGATGAATGCCGTTGCGGCTTGGTCTGACTCGGCCATCTTGATTTGATGGTAACCGGAGTATGCGTCGAGGAAGCACAACGAATCGTGCCCTGCAGTGGCGTTGATAATTTGATCGATGCGGGGGAGGGGGAAGGGATCCTTTGGGCAGGCCTTGTTGAGGTCTTTGAAGTCAACGCACATGCGCCAGGATTTGTCCTTCTTTGGTACCATCACCAAGTTTGCTAGCCAGTCCGGATGTTTTATATCTATGATGAATCCGGCCTCCAATAGTTTGGCTAGCTCCTCTCCCATTGCCTGTCTCTTGGGTTCAGAGAAACGCCGAAGGGCTTGTTTGACAGGTTTGAATCCTTTTAGGATATTTAAGCTGTGTTCGGCCAGCCTGCGTGGGATTCCTGACATGTCCGAAGGGTGCCATGCAAAAATGTTCCAGTTCTCCCGTAGGAATTCTCGCAGTGCGGCGTCTACATCGGGGTTTAATTGTGCCCCGATGGAAGCTGTTTTATTGGGGTCCGTTGGATGGACCTGGAATTTGACTATTTCATCCGCTGGTTTAAAGGAGGTGGACTTGGATCTTTTGTCGAGTATCACATCGTCCCTGTTTACCGTGGAGTGCAGCGTAGTCAGTTCCTCAGCCGCTAGGGCTTCGGACAGTGCCCCAGTGCGGCTGTCTTGTTTTCGGCGCAGAGTGCTATGTCCGGATCACTAGCGAGAGTGATGATTCTGTTCGGCCCGGGCATCTTGAGCTTCATGTACCCGTAATGGGGTATTGCTTGGAAGATTGTAAACGCTTCCCGCCCCAGCAGAGTGTGGTATCCGCTGCTGAACAGGGCCACTTGGAATGTGACCTCTTCGGACCTATAATTATCCGGCGTGCCGAACACCACATCCAGTGTGATTTTTCCTGTACAGCGTGCTTCCCGACTGGGGATTATTCCTCTGAAGGTTGTGCTGCTTTGCTCAATGCGGTTCCAGTCTATTTCCATTTTTTGAAGGGTTTCCTCATAAATGAGGTTCAATCCGCTGCCTCCATCCATGAGTACCTTGGTGAGGCGAAAGCCGTCCACTATAGGACTGAGTACCAATGCGGCTGGTGCTTGAGCTGTTCGGAATTTAGGTTCGTCGCTGGCATTAAAGGTAATAGCCGTGTCACTCCATGGGTTTATTGTTTCTACTTGATAGACTTCGCCGAAGCTGCGGAGTGTTCTTTTTCGCATTTTATTTGATGCGAAAGTCTCGAAGATTGTTAAGACTGTATCGGAGTCCCTGAGGTGGCTTTCTGCGGCCTCCGGAATTAGGAGATCTTCGCCCCTTTTGGCCACCTGCCGGAGTATCCAACATGCTCTAAGGCTATGAGTTAGTGTGGCGTCCTCTGTACTATGATTTTACAGGGTCCATTAAGCCATCCCTCCAGTACGGTTCCATGCCCTGTAGAGGGTTTTGGTTTTTTGGTTTTTAACCTGGGTGTCTGATGATGATGCACCCTTTTATTTCGGACGAGGTTTCTATTCAGGGTCGGATTGTCCCAAAATTTAGTTTCGGTTTTCCGGGCGCTTTCCATCGCACAGTACTTTTGTACTATGGATGCCAAGTCAGCGAAGCGTGTGATATCACGACGACCTGGGGCGTTGAGGATTTCCTTGTCCGTGCAATTATTGCAGAAGATTGAGATTGCGTTTTCCTCGCGGCAGTCCTTTATCCTGTTCATAACCAGGAGGAACCTTGCCCAGTAATGATGTACTATTTCTTTGGGCTTTTGCCTGATTTGGGATAGATCGCTTATGTTCGGGCGGGTGGGTGGAATTAAATCTGGAACTTCACCCAATCTAAGACTCAGAGGCCAAGGAGTTTCCGAACTCTGAGGTTTGGATTCTTGGATGTTGTCCAGTGAATCTAGCCCGTTGCCTGATTCTAAGTTCAGGTCTTGAGTTACATCCTCCCCTCCGCGGGTATCCGGCTTGGAGGGATCTGGAATCCGGACGTAGCTAGTCCTTAAGATAGATGAAGAGTCGCCGCATTGTGCCTCTACTACGGCAACGTGATGGGTGACTTGGGGAGAATTAATTTCTCTTATATCGGGTTTAAGCCCAATCTGGTCATAATCCGTAGTGACCCCCAAGGCGGCGATGCGATCCAAGAGCTCGTTTACGAAAGAGATCTCTATTGGATCTAACTGCTCGACGAGTTCCGAGCTGACGTGAAGATTGCTTTTGATGACCCAAGAGGTTACCGTCGGCGCAACGGTCGAACAAGCGGTCATGAGAAAACTGCCTAGCCGGAGAGTTTGGCCGACAGCCAAGGCTCCCTTAGTAACAGCACCGTCTTTGAAGACAGGAAGAGGCATCCTTCCTGATTGCGACGACACAGAGGAACTCTCAATGAAAGCACCAATGTCGGTGTCAAAACCGGCGGATCTCGGGTAGGGGGTTCCGAACTGTGCGTCTAAGGCCGATGGTAACAGAAGACAGGGGACATGATGTTTACCCAGATTCGGGCCCTCTCTATGGAAGTACTACCCTATGTCCTGCTTGATTGATATTGATGAATATGAGTATTACAAGAGTTGATCTACCACAAGATCGTAACGGCTAAACCCTAGAAGTCTAGCCTGTATGACTATAATAATGAGTACCTGTGGCGTTGTTCTCGTCGCCAATTGCATATCTAAAGAAAACTTATTTTATCCACACTATTCCTAAATTTGGTTATTAAGCTAAAACTTGTCACTTTCCAAGGGTTGATTCAAGAGCTTCCATAAGGGTTGATTCAATACATTTTTGTATCCTTTAAATTTTAGGTAATTGGTTAGAGATGCCCTGGGAAAAGCAAATTGCATAGTGGCGTTGAACTAGACGAAACATGCCAAGAACCAATTAATCCATCAACAAATAAACACATTTTGAGAATTTATGGGTATTTTAGACATGCTCGGCTTACAGATAGGTAAGTCATCTTTCAGCTCAAGCACATGTAAAACGAAAATTACTCAAGTCAAATCGCTAATCATAGCCGCAACTTCAATAGCCTATGGTTCAGGCAGTTATCGGAAAAAACAAACTTAAGGGGTAGGTGGGGGTTTGATATATGGGGAGCAATCGGGTCATAGAAAAGCTAAAATTAGTTATTACGACATCCACTGAACCCACTCCAACTCAACCTCTTATTAAACATTCCACAATGCGGAGACTGCCGCTCCGCTATGGGAGTTTGTTCTCCACTCTCAAAACTGCAAGGAAGAAGTAGAAAATTTGAAAGAAATACACTCTACACCGCCGCCTCTATATCTCAGCGCCAAGCTCCAACATCAAGGTGTGGTTCGACGCATCGCTTCCAGGGCCGCTGAATTGGATGGGACCTGCCATGACAAGAATGATGAGTTAGTTTATTTCTCTCGTAGATGTCAGTGGTTGCTGGCAATTTTCCTACTGCATACCAGGGCTGATGTATCGGTTCTTGCTGGCCCATTCATCTCGCAGCGAGGCAAACTTCTTAAATGGCGCAGCTGAAAAATGGCATTGCAAGAGATCAGGTTTTCGTACGAGTACATAAACCTCTTAGCTGTTAGTAACAGACTTGAAAGGTCTTCATACCATCAAGTTCCACCATAGCCTTCTTGATCACTGGCTTGTTCTTGCCTGGTTGCCAAGAATGAAAAGTTACAATTTGGCGCTAATAGTCCAAAATATGATTATTAGTAGTCCAAAATATGATTTAAATGGATTTCATTATCATATTTACTACTCCCTCCGTCCCATAATATAAGAAAGTTTTTGACATTAGTGTAGTATCAGGACGGAGTGAGTAACAGTAGGAAGAAATCGGCTGGAACATAATTGGGTCAAAAGAACAAGTCCGTATTTGGGTAACCTTCAGGTCAAAAGTAGAAAAAATGCCTTGAGAATGAGGTATTGTAGAAAATTACCATGCCTCCTCTCAACATCCATCAACGCAGTCAGTGCAGTTCCTCCAACAGTCCATTCTTCCACAGGAGCAGCCAGGTTACCAACCTGAGTCGGCAGAAAAAAAATAAGGACAAACTCAGACCACTTTAGTACATATAAAATAGTTTTAAAAAGTTACTCCAACATATTATGTTTTTTGTGAAATTTAATGTTCTATCCAATAATGAGTATGGCATGGGAACTGGAAGAGAACATATGACAATGTTCGCATGATGGAGAACTGGTCAGAAGTTAGGAGGTAAACAGAGTAAATATGACTCCGATGGTTAAGCAATGCCAAACATCTATCAAGTAGGAAAATATAGTGAGCATACCGACGAAATAAGTCCTGTCTTGCCAAATTGGAGAAGAGCACCAGCACCATAGCCTAATGCATAGCAATAGCTGGAATCAAAATTGGTAGGGAGGCCGCACCTTCCTTCATATCTGCAAAATTATGAAGCAAAAGTATGAGAGCATGTTTGTTAATTTGGAAAATGTGAAAATGCAACAATATATACTTACCCGAAGAAGTGAGACTGGCCTCTGAAATGTGCAGAGTACTTCCCCGCCGCTCTTCTCTTCTCCAATTCAGTTTCAACCATGGCAATAAGCATTTTCTCAGTTTCAATTTTCGCAACCTACAACAGAATTTCAGACCACAGTCAGCTAACTTTTTGATATAAATGGCCAATTTCAGAGAAATAAACAAAATTAAGGTGGTTCAACAAATTTCCCTGTTTTTACCTGAACATTGCCATGGGGATCTCTTTCAAGCAAAAGCTGCTCCTGAATGGTTTTGGGCAAGAAGTCAAACAACTCCCTAGATGCTGGTTCAAGCTTGCTTTTCCAAGCCCCTGCCTCGTCAACAACATCATGTGCCAAAATTTCATTCAATTCTGCAATGAGTTTTTGAATCTGGAGAAGAGAAAGAATGGTATCAGTAACGCAGTCGGCCACAGCATATAAAATTGGAGAAAGCACAAAAATTGTCAAACCTCTGGGATGAAATCAATCAGGCCTTCCGGTATTAGGACAACTCCATAGTTGTAACCAAGTTCTGCACGTTTGCAAACAACATCGGTAATGTAGTCTGTGACATTCTTGAGTGTTTCCTTCTTCTCAGCAACCTTCACGAATGAAGACATTAAGAAAATAAACAAAATGTGTCTTGTAGTTCTAGACACTTAATCTTAGAACATATAACATGTGCAACATATAAGGGTTAATGTTTGGTGTGAAAAGATAAAACTGGACTGTGAATTAACATAAATTATGTGTACATATGACTAGAAGAAGGCTGGAATGGGATAGTTTTATTTCAACTTCAGATGTACTTCATATATGAGTTCCTAACCTCTTCACCGATGAGTGCAACATTAGGGTGTGTCTGTAGAGCACACTCTAGTGTAATGTGAGAAGCAGCACGACCCATAAGCCTCACAACTGCATGACCATAGAGAGTACATGTTAGTGAGTGGATAAAGAAAAAAGATTAAAAAAATGTATCATGGATTATATATGTTTGCACTTGCAGACTGCAGTATGCCGAACAACAACTGCTATGAGAATGTTTGCATTATATGTATGCATGTATAGAAAAAATCAATAAAATTTAGAACATTTAACGAGTTCCTTCTCTAAAGTAATCACTTAAGATTAAAAATAAATTTGCATAAGGTGTGGTTAGTATGTTGCAGAGGTTTGCTGGGCCCTTTTGTGAACACTAAGACCAAGAAACTACCTAAGAAATCTGCCAACTAACTTTTAATACTCTCTGCGTGTACTTAATAATTCAATTAATGAAGATCTGAATAGCACTCTGATACAGGAGTTATCTGCTGTAGCAAACAGTATTGGTGAAACCTTTTTGACTATTGGGCTCTTTGTTAAGTGTAAAGTACATGGTTCAGTATGCTGAAACAATGGGTGGACAAACTTACAGTGGTAATATTTGCCTGTTGAACGTGCATCAGTCATGACATTGCCAATCATTTCGGAGTATATCTGGAAGGAGCACAAACTCATGTCATGACATGACACTAAAAGCTTCATATGCATGAAATGTCCTGATTCCACATTAGACTAAGCGAATGATCTAAGCATCCAGATCTATGCTAGCCCGGTAGTTCACGAAGCGCAATAAATTCATTCGACAAACACTGAGCATGGGATGCAAAATCAGGAAGCATCGAGATATTTCGGTTTTCAGACCACTTAGTTCTAGGTCAACCCCCCTTCAACTGAAGATGACACAACCGATTCGTTCAAATGTTATCGTAGAAAGTAGTTTACTGATTGAGTGATTTCTGATTTAGTCAATGCTCTTTCACTATTTTACTCATGCCCCCAAGATGTTAAGAATAGTATGTGCTTGACATTTAGTCATTTATATCTTCCCATTCTCCAAATAGTCAACGCAGTGTGCTTTATATCTAATCCATACATGCTTTATCACCGTATCGGTGCAATATGAGTGTTTCCGTACAAGCTAAATCCCTGCAAACTAGACTACGCTAGCAGACAACTAGGGAATTGATGCCTAAGGGCAAAAACCCAATACCTTGCAAGCAGTGTCGAATCCAAAGCTTGTTGGGACCTCCTTGCATTTCAGATCTCCATCAATAGTCTTTGGGCAACCAATAACGCGAGTCTTCAAGTTCCTTCCCCTGGGATGCAAAAAACATGACTTAGAATCATATTTATTAACATGTCAAGTAGCAGATGTTCCATTTCATATCACAAGATGTGCAATCTTTGCCCTTATTTATCACACAGCTTCTCTCCTGCATTTATATGTACTACTCTCACAAACAAATACTTAATATGTTTCCAGTGTATTCAAGTATAATAGGTACCATTGTTATTTGCTCTTATATGTCTCTTGGTTTTATAAGCTTCTTAATCTTTGTGGCCACTCAGAATATGGCTTACAATTTACAGAAGGCGGGAGTAACTGTCAATATGGCACAGAAAGGGTGCAATCTTGATTGAGCATTTACTTGTGATAAAATAATTCCAAGACAGAATACATAAATAATCTAAATTAGAAGCTACACCATTGTAGAACGAAAATAAAAGGATTTAACATTGTAAAGCTTCAGATATTAACAGCAAACAAAAAGTCCTTTAGGTGAGCAAAAGAGTGAGTTGTCTTTTTAGCAGCCAACCTGAAGTATTCACCGAGGAGGCATGCGTTAGTGTTTGAATCATCACCACCAATGACAACAAGTCCATCCAAATCAAGTCTGTTGACTGTGTCTTCAGCTTGCTGGAACTGCAAAAATATCAAACAGAGTTACAAATAAAGATAAAACTAGTGAAGTACTAGTTAGTCAACGCAGCACCAAATCCAGAAAGGGGATGGAAAGATCCAGCATGCATTTGCGTATAGGCACTCAAAAGACACACCTGCTCTGGTGTTTCAATCTTGTCCCTTCCACTGCAGATCATATCAAACCCGCCCTATTGAAAAGGTTATACATACTTCATTATAATGCATCATCAGAATAATAACACAAACAGCGTTAAGGGGTCTTATAATCCACAGTAAATTCCACCTAGCATCAGAATAATTCAGATGATAGGTGTATCAGATATCTTATCATCCTCACCTAAACCTTAGCTAGGTAGGAAGGTTTGCATAAAAGTCATGACACTTCGAAATTTCTATAAGCGTGCTCAGTAAAGGTTATGCCGCCATACCTGGTTTCTGTAGGGGTACACGAAATCAGTAGTCAGCTCGACGTACTTGCCCTTCATGACACCAGCCGGGCCTCCCTTGAATCCATACATGGTGCTGCCTTTGGCACGCTCCTGCAGGTAATCTGAACCAACAGAAACCATGACAAGTCAACGACAAGAAAATTTCAGGAAAAGCATAGCACAATCTAGCAAGATCTACAATTGTGCAAGTAAAGTGTCGAAACTGACTGAAAATATCAAAGTTAACTAAAAAATATCATAGTCCTCCTCGGATCTTCCACCAAGACCGGCACAGTGGCACTAACATCACTCTGATTTAATTTAATTATACAGTGCAAATTTCAATTCGAGTTGGTCTCAGCTAGTGGGCTCATACGGATTCCATCACGCGAACATACAGATGGAGAACAGTCGCACTCACCAAAGATGCCGCAGATCACATTGTGGCCGCCTGGCGCCTGGCCACCGGAGAGCACGACGCCGATCTTGAGCGGCTTCGTCTCGACCGGCTCGGCGGACGGCACCACGGCGGCCGACGGCTGGCCGTACAGGCAGGGGAACAGCTTGGCGATCTCATCTGCGACAGATCGAATCACAGCCGTCAAATCCAAATTCAAAATCCACACAGCCCGCGATCGGCAGGCCGAGATCCGAGAGCGACGCGTATCCCAGGGAAGAGGGCGCCCATTACTCACCGGGGCTTCCGGCGGCGGTGCTGGCGGGCCCGTCGGCGAGGGTGAAGTGGGAGCGGAGGACGGAGGGGAGGGGCAGCGCGTGCGCGATGCGGCTCGTCTGCACCTCGCTGTAGACGGACGCGAGGCGCCCGGGCACGGGCGCCGCACCCCCGTTGGAGGCCACCGCCGCAGCCGCCATGCGATGGGATGCGATGCGATGCGCCGGTGAGGTGGCGTTGGTGGGGGTGGTGGCGAGATTTGGAGGAATATGCTGTGGGCGGAGGGAGGGAGGGAGCGGTCAGTTGGGTGGGTCGTGTCGCCGCGGGGTTTTATGATGCGATCGATCGGTCTCGTGCTCCTTTTGCGGGTGAGCCCCTGGGTTCGTGGCCGCCTGACCTAAATTTAGGCTGTGTTCGGATTGGAGGAGAGCAGAGCAAAGGAATAGGAAAAAGTACAGGAAGTGAGGTTGGGTGTACAGTACAAATCACAGGTCTCCAAAGTAGAGGAATAGAAAAATGAGGTGTGTTCGCATCACAGGAAGCTTTCTAGCCGTTGCCTTGAGTTTTGACCGTTACACATACTAGCTGTTGCACTACATTTGCTCTATATATATGTACAGATGCACAAGCTTAAGAACAACACACATCACACAGCCAACCATTCCCACAGCCATTCCTCACTGCTGAGTTCATTTCAGCATCACATTTCTCACTCAAGCGATGAATCCAAACTACCGTAGGCGATCAGAAAATGAAGATGAATTCGTTTTTCTCATACATCCTACATTAGAAGGCAGCAGCTCATCCACAAAAATGCCAATACATACATCCATCCTCACAGGATCCACATACATGCATGAAACACTTACCGGCCATGAGGTCTTGTGCCAGAGACGATTCCACATGGAGAGAGAGATCTTTCAAGCCTTAGTTCAAAAATTGTGTGAGAAGTGCAAACTTGAAGACGGAACATATGTATCCGTGGAAGAGCAAGTAGCTATATTTCTATACACAATATCAAAAAATGCAAGCAATCGGACAGTGCAAGATATATTCCAACAGTGGATCAACGGTTAGTTATTATTTTCGAGTTGTGCTCAATGCAATTACATCACTATCATGCAACTACATCCGATTGCCGTCCCTACACCCACATCGCATCTTAAGGCAGCAAAAATTTGCATACTTTCAGGTACTACTTATGTTCTATTGTGACATGGTAAATTCATACTAGGCAAATTTGATGTTTGCATATCTCTAATTGTAGCATGAAATTTACAGAATTGTCTTGGAGCTATTGACGGCACTCACTTTCCCATGACCATTCCACCTGGGCAACAAGATCCATATAGAAACAGAAAACAAGGCCTTTCACAAAATTGCATGGTCGCATGTGACTTTGATCTAAAGTTCGTGCATGTACATCCTGGTTGGGAGGGGTCTGCTTCAGATGCAAGAGTTCTACAAGACTCACTTAAGCATGGTTTTAGTGTACCCCCTGGTAAATTCTATCTTGTAGATGCGGGTTATGCAAACACACCTCAATTCATTGCTCCATATAGGGGAACAAGGTATCATTTGCAAGAACAGGGAAGAGTACAGCAGAGGCCACAATCCGCCAAAGAATTGTTCAACCTCCGCCATGCTCAGCTTCGGAATCATGTTGAGAGAATTATTGGTATATTAAAAAAGAGGTATCCCATACTAAAGGCTGCTACGTCTTATGATATTGACACTCAAGTTGATATTTCTATGGCTTGTTGTGTGATGCACAATTTCATACGGCTACATGATGGTGACATGTCATTGCCGGACAGATGCACTGAAGATATAAATGAAAGCAATATGGAAGATGTACCAGATGGGGATACCAAATACAATGTTGATGTGCCATTATTTGACAGCATGAGGCAAGCTGGGAATGACATGCGAGATGCCATGGCAAATGCAATGTGGGCTGACTACAATGCAAGGCGATAAACCATATGTAATAAATGTAAAACAATTTGGTTTGTACTGCAAGTAATTCTAGCCAATCAAAAGGATTTGTGATCAAGTGTCATTTAGCATTGCATTAGTACTAGCACATCTGACCAGGAACACATACACAAAAGTCACGTGCACTTTCCTAGCCTATTACCTTAGCACTACATGATAATTTGGTACCATTAACTCAGCACTTTCCTAGCCTATTACCTTAGCACTACATGATAATTTGGTACCATTAACTCAGCAGTACAAGTGCCTACAGCAACATACAAAAGCCACTTTTGTAATTAACACAAAAGCATTCTCCAAGGGGCATATTCCCATAGCTAGTACACTAGGTGTTTTGAATTTTATTTCTTAACCAGCCCAGTCGTAATGCATCAGTTGAAAATGAGAGGAAGACTTCCCTGTTGTCCTTGTTGTTGGTGAAGAGGTCAGCTGCTTTTAGTATATCTCCCATTTGTAAATCCGGCAACCCCTCAAGTGCAGCAATGCATTTTTGTATGCTATAGGGATCCTCCAATTTCCTCTCCTCGATGGCTGCAAACCGTTCCATCTCTTCTCTTTTGAGGCTCAGGTACCTCTCGTGGAAATCATCAATACTAGAATTAGTCTTCTGTCTTTTCCCCCTCTTAGCACTAGTAAGCTCAGGAGCAGAATGAGATGGTTGACAATTTCTACGTATGTCTTCTGGAAGTTCCATCGACATATGTGGGGTTTGCTTTGAAGAAAATGGTGTTGGTATTGCATCTTCTGATTGAACATGTAATGCAGAATCTTTCACTTGAGTTGAGTTCACAGCTTCTAGGTGTAATGGATCATCGGTGCAGAACCAATTAGTGCTTCCATTGTCCTCTTCAGTATCAATATGCATGCACGATTCCATAGGAGCAGGTAAGTTCGGTGTAGGTGAGCGATGATGCTCCTCGGGACCTTCCAACTGTTGCGAATATGATGTAGTGACCTGAGAGAGTTCTCTGGCCTTGTTTGCATAATAATCCATGCCACGACAACTCCTTCCTTGAGCATAGCGCCCTGCATGAATTATGTCCAGAATAATCTCACTTAAGAACATTGTACAAGACAAACCATAACTCAAGTCAATGATTTAAAACTTACCATCATATAGAGCAAATAGATCATTATAGTATGGGAATGACTTGTCTTGCCATCGGAGGGCATCTTTTTTCTTACGGGCCTTTAATGCTTCCCAAACACTGTCCGGAGCAACCACCATCATTCTATCACGATCCCAACCGAAACCACTTTCAGATATCAAGTCTTGTATAGCTTTAAAATCTTTCTTCAGATCCTGCTCCTTTTGTTTTATCTGCGTTACTGTGAGTGATAAACCAAACTTTATATTGAATGCATTCACAATACTTCTCCAAGCCTCTTTGCTCCATGCATTTTGTGTTCGATATCTTGGGACATCATGTTCTTTCAAGAGCCAAATAAGATATGACTTCATTTTGTGATTCCAGCTAGCTCTATCACAATTTTTGTTGGTACCTAATGACAGGAAAAGGGCAATTTTAGTAATAGTTATCGAATAACAAGTTAACTGCTCATGTGCGCATACAAGTTCAGTCTTCCTAATGCTCTGGATCCATAATATAGTTTGCTACATAATCTCAAAGAATTTTTAAGATAGCTAGGAACGCCATGCTATAGCTGCACAATGTTAACTGCTGCTGCAGTGATATATGTATACATTAGTGCATGTATGCTTGCTTAATTTGTGGTAAAAAAATATTATCTGAAGATGATGTACGCACACTACCATTTAACTAATCAGAACTATATGCTACTACTTGGAAACACAGGGGCAGTGGCGGAGGGTGTGAGCTGAATTTAAGTGGGGGGCAAACAAGGGCACGCCCCCAAAACGGCTGGAGAGATTAGAGAGGCCGGGTGATTAGAGGGGCCGGTGATTAGAAGTGAGTTTAGCATTGGGATTTGCTTTTTCTTTTGCAACAAATTCGTTCTGAAGGGGAGGCCAGGACCCGGGATGATACCACCAACGCCCCAGCACACTGGAGATCCCGAATCAAACTAATCAGATTACCACACTATACAAAGAGAAACAGATCTGTCCTAATAAAAAAATTGAACACCAGATTGAGATTTCTGAATGAGAGAGCAAGATGTATGAAGCGAATTACCTAATTCTTGCAAGATCTCCTCACTTCCCCCAAATTTCAGATCTTCCAACCCTTGTGTGACTTGTGTCGATGGAACGGGGGGTGGAGCTCGAAGGACAATGGGAGGGGGCGGATGAGGTGGAGGAGGTGGAGGAGGAGGAGGAGTAGGTGCTCGGATCCGCCGGTTGGGCATGCTGCACCGGTGGTCATCCATGTCGATTTCGCGCGAAGCTCGCGGGAGAAGGGCGCGGGATGGGGCGGGAGAGTGATGGGGCGGGAGAGTGATGGGGCGAGGGGAGGATTTTCAGTTTTTCACCGGGCGTTCCCTTTGGTACGAGTAGATGTTATTTTTCCTGTGAAAAGTACAGGTTAGCGACGTTTTCCTGTGGAACAAACAAACTACTTCCTGCGAAGCGAACGGGCTTCCTGGAATTTATTCCCGTGGAAATTAGGCCTGCAGAAATCCTGTGAAAATCCCTTGCACCGAACGCAGCCTTAGCACACGGTATTGGAGTGCTTTCCAAGAAGAACTCTCGCCATCAAAAGGACCCTTTAAGGTTTGCCAGGATTCTGAATATGTATGCTGTATATGGGTAGGGTAACGTAGGATTTGCATGTCATGTTTTATTAAACCTACATGCAGAAATTAATCATCAGTTTTGTTAAAACACATCTAGATGTGTCATAAGTATTACACGTCTAAGTGATATTTCATTGATCTTACATGAAGATTATTTTCCTTTTTTTCCTTTTTATGCTTGATTAAGTCACTTAGATGTGTAACAACGATGGCACATCTAGATGTGTCAGAGACATATCCATTAATCATCTCAAGCAAAAACATACAGAAATTAATAAAAAAAGGGTTAAAAGAAACCCCGTGATATGCAATTTGTCGACGTTAAAACAAAAGAAAATCCTATGATTTTAGACTCATTGTGAAATTTACTTTCTAGTTGCACGAAAAGTAGAATTCCCACCGTTTTTTTACAAATAGATCAAGTTTTATAGGGGAGGTTGGGTAATTTGTACAATGACCTACTATATATAATCCAACATGCGGAACGGAATGCCATTGAAGAACTCTCACACATCCAACTACAAAATGAAAACTCTCCCATGCGCGCGTGCATGCACACACACCTATGTATTATGAAACTAGTGACTTCATGAGCAAGTCTTCGCATTTTCACCATTTTATCATCTTCGCGCCACCGCATCATGCCAACGTCCCCAAATTTAATTCAATGAAAAGAGACATGCCCGAACACACCTATGAGAAGTTACAATGCACTTCTATCATTAGTCATGTAACAACCGCTGCATCATGTTGATTTTGATCTAGTCAACCAAGGTAGGTTCCCACCTCGCGACGTTTGTACCTTGCTCGACTCCAATATTTGAAGCACCCGCACATAGCAAAACAAACATCCATATTTTTGTTTACACATCCCCATTGGTAGCACTATGAGCAAAACATTCAACAAGAGAAGGGAACTAATTGTCTAAACCATAATCCTAAAACGCACCGGTCTTTACGGGCATTTCACAGACTCCTTCCAACTAATCTTTCTCTCCCTCCCCTCCCCTGAATTTCAGCAGGGGTGGGCCCCATCCTCCCCCAATCTTTAATCCTATTGATCCATGATCAGTTGGTCTGTTAAACCCGTAAGGTAATCCTCGTTTCTCTAGCATTACCCTTGTCCAAAATATATGTCGTCACAAGTAGGGGATTTATCATCTCTAGATATGAGATCATTTCGAAGGATCCACACACCCAACAAAGAAACAAGAATGTATTACCATAGAAAAGACTTACAATGCATAGAAGATCCAATATGATCCAAAAGATTGTAGCTAAACTGAGTTAGCTAATGGAAATTCGACGTCATACGTACACGTACTAAGAACACGCAATTGTGCTTGTAACGAATAAAGTATATGAAACTTCAGACTTGGTAGAGAAAGGTTATTTGTCTTCATGAAGTCATGAGATGTGGTTTACTCTCTTTTTTCTTAGTAAGTTGTGTTTGGTTGGGCTGGAGATTCTGAAAAAGTTATTGTGAGATGTGAGCTGTGAGAAAGCTGCTGTAAGCTTCCAACTATGGAAAAACTGAAAGTTGTTTGGTTGAAACAACTGTGAAATTGTGGATTTGATAGGCATTGTCTGTAAACGTAGATGGCAAATATCAATGAAATGCCTCACATTTGCATCATCGAATACTGCCTTCTCACACATACTTCAATCAAGCAACAAAATGCAATTACTTCAGTCATCACAACAACACAATGTACACTAATTGATAAGCACTCAAGCAAACATCCACAACACCATGCTATCCCTTTCATTACACAAGTCATCACATTGCAACTCCGTCCGGCGCGACACCTATTCCATGGCCTCCGTGTCAACCTTCGCCATCGGTTCCACCGTCGACGTCGAGCTTTCAATACACAGGAAGTAATCATCATATTTTCCATACACAACATGCACTCAAAACATATACTTGCTGTACCATGCACTAACCAACTGTTATCAATCAATATACATTAGCTTACACACTAATCAATGTAGAAGTATAGTAAGAACAAGAAGGATGGGAGGGAGTACTTCTGCTACCTTGCGGCGTCACGCAGGTCGCCGGCTTTGCGTCGGTCATCGGTGTCGCGTGGTGGCGCAGCTGGGCGGGAGGAGCTGGTCGACGGGGGAAGCTGGGCGGGAGGGAAATGGAGGCGGAGGCGGAGGCGGAGGGCCAGCTCGGCGTGAGCCGCCGGGGGGCGGCAAGCGGCGCCAATGGCTATGGCGGCTAGGAACCCTAACCGTCGGGGTCAGGAGCATGCATAACCGGATGGGCCGGTGCAAATTTCCCTATTCGTCGGCCTTATCTGATCGAATCGTTTTTTGACTTGGGAGTGACATTGGTGGGCAAATAGCACGCAACATCAAGGGGACGACTAAAAGTTTAGAAGTTGGAAAATTTGGGGTTGGGCCAGCTGCTAGTTTTACGCTACGATGAAGTGGTGGCTTCTACAATTTCAGCTTCCAAAAAAAACCTTTGGTTAACTTTTAGCTTTGAAAAGCTAGAAGTTGGCTGCAAAAGTCTAACCAAACACAGGCTAAGTTTTACTGGTTTTTTCTGTGTTGCATTTAAACGGTCGTTAAATTTATATTTGTGAGAACCGACACAGTTCATATTTGAATCGATCGATTTTCTTTAATAGTCATCCATTTTGTTTTTCCAACCGACAAGCACTGGACAGAAACCAATTGAATGCATCTTAAAAGATGCGAATATTTGATACTATATCCATTAGGGCATCTTCAATGGCAATCGGCAAATTGTTGGGGAACGTAGTAATTCAAAAAAATTCCTACGATCACGTAAGATCTATCTAGGAGATGCATAGCAACGAGAGGGGAGAGTGTGTCCACCCACCCTCGTAGACCGAAAGAGGAAGCGTTTAATAACGCGGTTGATGTAGTCGAACGTCTTCACGATCCAACCGATTCAAGTACCAAACGTACGGCACCTCCGTGTTCAGCACACGTTCAGCACGATGACGTCCCTCGAGCTCTTGATCCAGTAGAGGGTCGATGGAGAGTTCCGTCAGCACGACGGCGTGGCGACGGTGATGATGAAGTTACCGGCACAGGGCTTCGCCTAACCACTACGACGATATGACCGAGGTTGTTAAAGTTTAAGGAAATATGCCCTAGAGGCAATAATAAAGTTGTTATTTATATTTCCTTATATCATGATAAATGTTTTTTAATCATACTAGAATTGTATTAAACGGAAACTTAGTACATGTGTGAATACATAGACAAACAACGTGTCCCTAGTATGCCTCTACTTGACTAGCTCGTTAATCAAATATGGTTAAGTTTTCTAGCCATGGACATGTGTTTTCATTTGATGAACGGGATCACATCATTAGAGAATGATGTGATGGACTAGACCCATCCGTTAGCTTAGCACTATGATCGTTTAGTTTATTGCTATTGCTTTCTTCATGACTTATACATGTTCCTAAGACTATGAGATTATGCAACTCCCAAATACCGGAGGAACACCTTGTATGCTGCTACCTCTTGAGCATGCATTGATTTTCCCTTGAAGAGAAAAGGGTGATGCAGTAAAGTAGCGTAAGTATTTCCCTCAGTTTTTGAGAACCAAGGTATCAATCCAGTAAGAGACTACACGCAAGTCCCTCGTACCTGCACAAACAAACAAGAACCTCGCAACCAACGCGATAAAGGGGTTGACAATCCCTTCACAGTCACTTACGAAAGTGAGATCTGATAGAGATAATAAGATAAATATTTTTGGTATTTTTGTTGTATAGATTGGAAAATAAAGATTGCAAATAAACGGCGATATAAATAGCTTGTTGACGGGAGAATAATATAATGAAGAATAGACCCGGGGGCCATAGGTTTCACTTGTGGCTTCTCTCAAGATAGCAAATTCTATGGTGGGTGAACAAATTACTGTCGAGCAATTGATAGAAAAGCGCATAGTTATGAGAATATCTAGGCATGATCATGTATATAGGCATCACGTCCGTGACAAATAGACCGAAATGATTGTGCATCTATTACTATTACTCCACACATCGACCGCTATCCGGCATGCATCTAGAGTATTAAGTTCATAAGAACAGAGTAACGCATTAGGCAAGATGACATGATGTAGAGGGATAAATTCAAGCAATGTGATATAAACCCCATCTTTTTATCCACGATGGCAACAATACAATACATGCCTTGCTACCCCTGCTGTCACTGGGAAAAGACACTGCAAAATTGAACCCAAAGCTAAGCACTTCTCCCATTGCAAGGAAGATCAATCTAGTAGGCCAAACCAAATTGATAATTCGAAGAGACTTGCAAAGACATTTAAATCATGCATAAAAGATTTCAGAAAAGAATCAAATATTGTTCATAGATAATCTTGATCATAAACCCACAATTATCGGATCTCGACAAACACACCGCAAAAAGAATTACATCGAATAGATCTCCAAGAGAATCAAGGAGAACTTTGTATTGAGATCCAAAGAGAGAGAAGAAGCCATCTAGCTAATAACTATGGACCCGAAGGTCTGTGGTAAACTACTCACACATCATCGGAGAGGCTATGGTGTTGATGTAGAAGCCCTCCGTGATCGATTCCCCCTCTGGCGGAGCGCCAAAAAGGCCCCAAGATGGGATCTCACGGGTACAGAAGGTTGCGGCGATGGAAATAGGGTTTTGTGGTGCTCCTGGATGTTTTCGGGGTATATGGGTATATATAGGAGGAAGAAGTACGTCGGTGGAGCTACGAGGAGCCCACAAGGGTGGGAGCGCGCCTACCCTCCCTAGGCGCGCCCTCCTGCCTCGTGGCCTCCTTGCTTCTTTCTTGACATCCACTCCAAGTCTCCTGGATCACGTTTGTTCCAAAAATAATTCTCCTGAAGGTTTCATTCCGTCTGGATTCCGTTTGATATTCCTTTTCTGCGAAACACTGAAATAGGCAAAAAAACAGCAATTTGCACTGGGCCTTTGATTAATAGGTTAGTCCCAAAAATAATATAGAAGGTATATTAAAGCCCATTAAGCATCCAAAACAGATAATATAATAGCATGGAACAATCAAAAATTATAGATACATTGGAGACGTATCAAGCATCCCCAAGCTTAATTCCTGCTCGTCCCCGAGTAGGTAAATGATAAAAATAGAATTTTTGATGTGGAATGCTACCTAGCATAATTCTTAATGTAATTTTATTTATTGTGGCATGAATGTTCAGATCCGAAAGATTCAAGACAAAAGTTTAATATTGACATAAAAATAATGATACTTCAAGCATAGTAACAAAGCAATCATGTCTTCTCAAAATAGCATGGCCAAAGAAAGTTATCCCTACAAAATCATATAGTCTGAATATGCTCTATCTTCACCACATAAAATATTTAAATCATGCACAACCCCGATGAAAAGCCAAGCAACTGTGTCATACTTTTTATGTTCTCAAAATTTTTCAATCCTCACGCAATACATGAGCGTGAGCCATGGATATAGCACTATAGGTGGAATAGAATGGTAGTTGTGGAGAAGACAAAAATGAGAAGATAGTCTCACACCAACTAGGTGTATCAATGGGCTACGGATATGCCCATCAATAGATATCAATGTGAGTGAGTAGGGATTGCTATGCAACGGATGCACTAGAGCTATAAGTGTATGAAAGCTCAACAAAAGAACTAAGTGGGTGTGCATCTAACTCGCTTGCTCACGAAGACCTGGGGCATTTTGAGGAAGCCCATCATTGGAATATACAAGCCAAGTTCTATAATGTGAAATTCCCACTAGTATATAAAAGTGACAACATAGGAGATTCTCTATCATGAAGATCATGGTGCTACTTTGAAGCACAAGTGTGGTAAAATGATAGTAGCATTGTCCCTTCTCTCTTTTTCTCTCATTATTTTTCTTTTTCTTTTTTATAGAATCTGTCCGGAGTCTCATCCCGACTTGTGGGGGAATCATAGTCTACATCATCCTTTCCTCACTTGGGACAATGCTCTAATAATTATGATCATCACACTTTTATTTACTTACAACTCGATACTAGAACAAAATATGACTCTATGTGAATGCCTCCGGTGGTGTACCGGGATGTGCAATGAGTCAAGAGTGACATGTATGAAAGAATTATCAAGGTGTCTTTGCCACAAATACAATTTCAACTACATGATCATGCAAAGCAATATGACAATGATGAAGCGTGTCATAACAAACGGAACGCTGGTAAGTTGCATGGCAATATATCTCGAAATGGCTATGGAAATGTCATAATAGGTAGGTATGGTGGATGTTTTGAGGAAGGTATATGGTGGGTGTATGGTACCGGTGAAAGTTGTGCGGTACTAGAGAGGCTAGCAATGGTGGAAGGGTGAGAGTGCGTATAATCCATGGACTCAACATTAGTCATAAGAACTCACATACTTATTGCAAAAATCTATTAGTTATCAAAAAAAGTACTACATGCATGATCCTAGGGGGATAGATTGGTAGGAAAAGACCATCGCTCGTCCCCGACCGCCACTCATAAGGAAGACAATCAATAAATAAATTATGCTCCAACTTCATCACATAACGGTTCACCAGACGTGCATGCTACGGGGATCACAAACTTTAGAACAAGTATTTCTAAAATTCACAACTACTCAACTAGCATGACTCTAATATCACCATCTTCATATCTCAAAACAATCATCAAGTATCAAACTTCTCATAGTATTCAATGCACTTTTTATTATAGTTTTTTATTATACCCATCTCGGATGCCTATCATAATAGGACTAATTTTATAGCCAAAGCAAATTACCATGCTGTTCTAAAAGACTCTAAAAATGATATAAGTGAAGCATGAGAGATCAATAATTTCTATAAAATAAAACCACCACCATGCTCTTAAAGATATAAGTGAAGCATTAGAGCAAAATTTTCTAGCTCAAAAGATATAAGTGAAGCACATAGAGTATTCTAATAAATTCCGATTCATGTGTGTCTCTCCAAAAGGTGTGTACATCAAGGATGATTGTGGTAAACTAAAAAGCACAGACTCAAATCATACAAGACGCTCCAAGCAAAACACATATCATGGGGTGAATAAAAATATAGCCTCAAGTAAAGTTACCGATAGACGAAGATGAAAGAGAGGCATCCCCAAGCTTAGGATTTTGGTTGTCCTTGAATTTTACCTTGGGGTGCCTTGGGAATCCCCAAGCTTAGGCCCTTGCCACTCTTTATTCCAAAATCCATCAAATCCTTACCCAAAACTTAAAAACTTCACAACACAAAACTCAACAGAAAATCTCATGAGCTCCGTTAGTATAAGAAAACAAACCACCACTTCAAGGTACTGTAATTAACTCATTCTTTATTTATATTGGTGTTAAATCTACTGTATTCCAACTTCTCTATGGTTCATACCCCCCGATACTAGCCATAGATTCATCAAAATAAGCAAACAACACACGAAAAACAGAATCTGTCAAAAACAGAACAGTCTGTAGTAATCTGTAGGTTACAAATACTTCTGTAACCCCAAAAATTCTGAAATAAATTGGTGGACGTGAGGAATTTGTCTATTAATCATCTTCAAAAATAATCAACCTAATCGCACTCTCCAGTAAAAAATGGCAGCAAATCTCGTGAGCGCTAAAGTTTCTGTTTTTTACAGTAAGATCGCAAAGACTTCTCCGAAGTCTTCCCAAAGGTTCTACTTGGCACAAACACTAATTAAAAACATAAAACCACATCTAAACATAATATAGATGAATTATTTAATACTAAAAAGGAACAAAAAAACAAGAAACAAAAATAAAATTGGGTTGCCTCCCAACAAGCGCTATCGTTTAACGCCCCTAGCTAGGCATTGATAATTTCAATGATGCTCACATGAAAGAATTGAAGCACAAAGAGAGCATCATGAAACACGTGACAAACTCATCTAAGTCTAACATACTTCCTATGCATAGGCATTTTATAGGCAAACAAATTATCAAGACAAGAAAAAACCACCATATGCATGGAAGAAGAAAGAAACAATAGCAATCTCAACCTAACGAGCGGTAATTTTGTAACATGAAAATTTCTACAATCATATTTTCCTCTCTCATAATAATTACATGTAGGATTATAATAAAATTCAACAATATAGCTATCACATAACATATTCTCAACATGATCCACATGCATGTGAAGTTGACACTCTTCCAAAATAGTGGGATTAATATTAACTAAAGTCATGACCTCTCCAAACCCACTTTTATCAGAAAATTCATAAGATTGAATATTATCCAAATATGTGGGATCTAAAGTTGACACTCTTCCAAACCCACTTTCAATATTGCAAACATTATTATCAATCTTATATTCATCATGGGGCTTAAATAAATTTTCAAGATCATAAGAAGAATCACCCCAATCATGATCATTGCAACAAGTAGTGGACATAGAAAAACTAGCATCCCCAAGCTTGAGGTTTTGCATATCATTAACACAATTGACATTAAGAGAATTTATAATAACATCATTACAATCATGCTTTTCATCGAAGGAACTATCAAGTATGGGTGCAATAGCAACGATCTCATGTTTAACATAAGGAACTATAGCAAATTCATCTTCATAAATACTGGCATCATGGCCACAAGAATAGCAATCATCATGTTCATCAAGGGATATTTCAATCAACTCATTGGAATCATAATTATCTATAGATTCATGCATATCATTATTTTCTTCCAAAGCAGTGGTCATTCTTTCAATAAATTCTTTGACATAGACATTAGGAGCCTAGTTTTCATAGCAATATTTAAGTATGTCAAGATTTTCAGATTCGTAGATAGTAATATCAGACTTTTCAATCAAAGAAGCAACTTCATAAGCACCCTTAAAAGCAACAAATTCTTCAGTTTGTTTGATATCGTAGTAACTATAAACACCCTTTGCATAAGAAGATAATATTTCATTATCATTAAACTCACATAGGTAGGGGAGGTGTTTTTTAGGGTTCTTAGAGCAACAAGTAAAATCATAAATTTCACAAAGATTCCAAGCATAACACATCAATCTGTTTATTTGATCCCATAAGAGTCTCACTTTTCAGACAAACAGTGACGCACAAAATGAGCATGCTCATCTAAAGATTTCCCATCAACCAGGCTAGTTGGGGTTTCAGCACAAGCGCAAAGGGGTCGAAGATGATCCAAGTAGAACACTTTAAGTGGATCCATATCAATAGATTTTTAGCAAGTAAAGATGCAAGCAAATGGAAGGCACATGGAAACACAAACAAATATACATACGGGAAGAAGGCAAAGAAAAGGCAAAGGTTTTCGAAAATTGTTTTAGAAGTGGGGGAGAGGGAAACGAGAGGCAAATGGCAAATAATGTAATGCGAGGGATAAGAGTTTGTGATGGGTACTTGGTATGTCTTGACTTGTGCGTAGATCTCCCCGGCAACGGCGCCAGAAATTGCACGTTGGCAGGAGATCAAATCTTGACTTGACTTGGCGTGAGCCTCCCAGGCAACGACGCCAGAAATCCTTCTTGCTACCTCTTAAGCATGCGTTGGTTTTCCCTTGAAGAGGAAAGGGTGATGCAGTAAAGTAGCGTAAGTATTTCCCCTAGTTTTTGAGAACCAAGGTATCAATCCAGTAGGAGACTACACGCAAGTCCCTCGTACCTGCACAAACAAACAAGAACCTCACAACCAACGCGATAAAGGGGATGTCAATCCATTCATGGTCACTTACGAAAGTGAGATCTGATAGAGATAATAAGATAAATATTTTTGGTATTTTTGTTGTATAGATTGGAAAATAAAGATTGCAAATAAACATCGATAGAAATAGCTTGTTGACGGGAGAATAATATAATGGAGAATAGACCCGGGGGCCATAGGTTTCACTAGTGGCTTCTCTCAAGATAGCAAATTCTACGGTGGGTGAACAAATTACTGTCGAGCAATTGATAGAAAAGCACATAATTATGAGAATATCTAGGCATGATCACGTATATAGGCATCACGTCTGTGACAAGTAGACCGAAACGATTCTGCATCTACTACTATTACTCCACACACCGGACGCTATCCAGCATGCATCTAGAGTATTAAGTTCATAATAACAGAGTAACGCATTAGGCAAGATGACATGATGTAGAGGGATAAACTCAAGCAATATGATATAAACCCCATCTTTTTATCCTCGATGGCAACAATACAATACGTGCCTTGTTGCCCCTGCTGTCACTGGGAAAGGATACCGCAAGATTGAAACCAAAGCTAAGCACTTCCCCCATTGCAAGAAAGATCAATCTAGTAGGCCAAACCAAACTGATAATTCGAAGAGACTTGCAAAGACATTTAAATCATGCATAAAAGATTTTAGAAAAGAATCAAATATTGTTCATAGATAATGTTGATCATAAACCCACAATTCATCGGATCTCGACAAACACACCGCAAAAAGAATTACATCGAATAGATCTCCAAGAGAATAGAGGAGAACTTTGTATTGAGATCCAAAGAGAGAGAAGAAGCCATCTAGCTAATAACTATGGGCCCGAAGGTTTGTGGTAAACTACTCACACATCATCGGAGATGCTATGGTGTTGATGTAGAAGCCCTCCGTGATCGATTCCCCCTTCGACGGAGCGCCGGAAAAGGCCCCAAGATGGGATCTCGTGGGTACAGAAGGTTGCGGCGGTGGAAATAGGGTTTCGTGGTGCTCCTGAATGTTTTCGGGGTATATGGGTATATATAGGAGGAAGAAGTATGTCGGTGGAGCTGCGAGGGGCCCACGAGGGTGGGGGCGCGCCCTCGTGCCTCGTGGCCTCCTCGTTTCTTTCTTGACATCCACTCCAAGTCTCCTGGATCACGTTTGTTCCAAAAATAACTCTCCCGAAGGTTTCATTCCGTTTGATATTCCTTTTCTGTAAAACACTGAAATAGGCAAAAAAAACAGCAATTTGCACTGGGCCTTTGGTTAATAGGTTAGTCCCAAAAATAATATAAAAAAGGTATATTAAAGCCCATTAAACATCCAAAATGGATAATATAATAGCATGCAATAATAAAAAATTATAGATACGTTGGAGACGTATCATGTGCTATCAGACATCACAACGTAACTGGGTGATTATAAAGATGTTCTACAGGTGTCTCCCATGGTGTTTGTTGAGTTGGCATAGATCGAGATTAGGATTTTTCACTCCGTGTATCGGAGAGGTATCTCTGGGCCCTCTCGGTAATGCACATCACTATGAGCCTTGCAAGCAATATGACTAATGAGTTAGTCACGGGATGATGCATTATGGAACGAGTAAAGAGACTTGCCGATGAAGAGATTGAAATAGGTATAATGATACCGACGATCGAATCTCGGGCAAGTAACATACCAATGACAAAGGGAACAACGTATGTTGTTATGCGGTTTGACCGATAAAGATCTTCGTAGAATATGTAGGAACCAATGTGAGCATCCAGGTTCCTCTATTGGTTATTGACCGGAGATGAATCTCGGTCATGTCTACGTAGTTCTCGAACCCGTAGGGTCCGCACGCTTAACGTTCGATGACGATATGTATTATGAGTTATGTGATTTGATGTACCGAAGGTTGTTCGGAGTCCCGGATGTGATCACGGACATGATGAGGAGTCTCTAAATGGTCGAGACATAAATATTCATATATTGGAAGGCTACATTCGGACACCGGAATGGTTCGGGTTGTTTCGAATAAGTTTCGGAGTACCAGGGGTTACCGGAACCCCCCTCCCCCCACCCGGGAAGTTATTGGGCCTCATGGGCCTAATGGTGGAAGAGAGGAGGCAGGCCAAGGTGTGGCACGCCCCCTAACCCTAACCGAATTGGACTAGGGCTAGGGGCCCGCCCCCCTTTCCTTCTCTTCTTCCTCTCCTTCCTTCTTCTCCTACTTGGACTAGGAAACACTACAAAAAAATACACTTCCATGATGATACGTGTTTGTCACAGTAGGTCGCTTTTTTGTCATGCATGTACATCCATGACAAATTTATGATAGAATCAAGATAGTCATACCTGTGCTGTCGTAGAAGTGTTCCATGACATTACCAAAATTATCATCACGAAAGTGTCCACTTCCATGACGATAAATCGCGCGTCACAGAAGTGCTTTTGTCAAGGGTGACCGACACGTGGCATCCACCGTAACGGAACACCGTTAAGCTATCGGGTCGGGTTTTGGATTCGATAACCCGTTAACAGCCCCGACCAATGGGGATTTTCCACGTGTAAAATCATCATTGGCTAGAGGAAAAACGTGTCGGCTCATCATCGGGACAGATGTCATCCACTCAGTGGACAGAAGGCGCCTATGATACGTCGACATGTGGCACGGCCCAACAAGTTCAAATGGGATGTCCCAACTAAAGGCCCACAAGATTTTGCGGACCATAATGGGCCGGCCCAGCTAAAGGCCCATGAGATTTTGCGGACCATAATGGGCTGGCCCAGCTAAAGGCCCACAAGATTTCGCGGGCCATAATGGGCCGGCCCAAGTATAGGCCCACAAGATTTTTGTGTGCCATAATAGGCCGGCCCAGGTAAAGGCCCACAAAATTCTTGCGGATCATAATGGGCCAGCCCAGCTAAAGGCCCATGAGATTTCGCCGACATTAATGGGCCGACCCAGCTGTAGGCCCACAAGATTTTGAGGACCCTAGTAGGCCGGCCCGTTAACTGGCTACCATGTTTTGGGCCAAATGCCGGCCCATATTTGATACGGTCTATTAATGGCCTGCCATGCTCTGGGCCTAATAGTGGCCCATATGAGATTCGGCCCGTTAAAAGCCTACCACGTTCTGGGCCAAATTACGGCCCAGATCAGGTCCAGCCCTTTAAGAGGTTTTGTGCCTAATTATGGCCCATATCAGATTCGGCCCGTCAACTAGACACTATGCTTTTGGGCCCACTTGCTAAAGTCCCACTTAGTAATTCGGCCTGATATTAGTTTTGGCCTGTTAAGGGCCTGTTTAACATTTTGGCCCTATATTAATTTCAGCCTGTTAAAAGCCCGTCATATAGTTGGGCCTAACGACGACCCGGTTTGCATCCGGCCTGCTCGCAACCGATATCTGATTGGGCCAAACAAGGACCGAGACAATTTTTCGGCCTGTTAAAAGCCCGTGATTTGATTCGCACAATCATGGGTCGAGGTTCATTTCGGGCTGCTGCCGGCCCGTGAGCTGATCGGCACGTTTCAGGCCCAACCTACATCGTGATTGCATGACGGCCCGATTATGTACCATAATTTTACGGTTTGGCCGGTTTAATGCGAAGACAGGATATATATACAGTAAAATAACTGCAGCATCGTGAATAAGAAAAAACCTATACTATACAATAAAGAAGTTACGGCATATTACATCCACTAGGCATCAAAGTTCGCCACTATGATAATAAAGCACAAGCAGACAGCAGATTACATACACTGGGCATCAAAGATCGCCACCAGTGCAAATAAACACGCCGACAAAATAATATACAAAACCGACAACACTTCAATAGAGTTCAAGAAAGGTTAGCCCTGCTGGGGAGCTGTAGCGCAAGCAGCTGAGCAAGATGATGAGACTGCACTTGTTCAACACTTATATCTTCCTCACTCTGAAAGATAAACAAGCAGACAGATGACAGGTTTTGCACATAAAAGTATCAGTGCTGACAATTCATCACATTTCTTACTGACGAATAAAGTGACACAGTTTAAATTTGCATTAACACAATATGGTATTGTTCAGGTCAAGACATGACAGGAAATGATATTGTGAAGGAGTTGGCAGCTCCACGACACCACTAGATTACAGATCAAGAACTCATAAGTATCAATGGTTAGTGTGCTATCAATTTATACCATTTCAGATTGGCAAATAAAGATACGGTTTAAATAATAGTAGAATGATATGACATTTTTCATAGTTAAGACATTGCAGAATATGACATTGTGCTGTAGTGGGTAGGTTCACCACACCACTGGATTATAGATGAAGAACAGAAGCATACATGCAGTGCAAAAGAAGATCACTTGCTCTGTATAGTTTAATTTACATGGTATGAAGAAGGAACTTGGTTGTACAACTGAAAACTTAAATTGAGAAAGGACGGACTTTTGTTTATGAACTACATATAATAAACTTTAAACAAGCAATTTGATGCAAACACCAAAAATAAACAGCTGTTGCAGTCATGCCTAACCAAATATATACAACAAAGTTTGAAGGCTTGAGATGGACAAACTTACATTATTGGTGAAGACAGCCTCTATAAAGGCCTTGTCCATGCTGATGGGGGGCAATTCAAGAAGTTTACCACAGAATCTTCTTCAAAAGCATTACCTTTATTCTACATTTTGTTAAGAGTAAATATAGATGTGATAATATACGAAAAAATGGAGAATATTTAAGATAAGATGAAGAGTGATGCTACATAACCAGTAGCTATAAATGTAAGTGCAGTGATACAGGCAAAAGGTACAGCCAAGAGCAATGCACAGCTAAACTTCTTCAGTACCAACCTTATGGTAAGAGTAAATATAGATCTGATGTGTTGAAAATGGAGGGCAAAGGAAAATAAGCTGCAGAGTGATGGTACATGAACAACTACCTGTCATTATAAGTACATCGATAAAGGACAGCATGTACTTACAAGAACAATGCAGAGCTAAAAAAACATTGGCATTGGATATATTCTACACTAATGTAACCATTCATACAGATCAGATAATTTGGAGCGAACAATTGATAAGCAAGCTATCATGCATACTGCTGTCACATAATGAACCAGGTATGTATGCAAGTATAGTGATACAGGACAATAGGTACTAACAAGAGCAAAGCAGCGGGTAGCATATTTGAGATATCCTGTCGTTCTTGTCAAACCGGAATTCTTCTTCGAGCAGATTTCCTGCAAAAAAGATCCGTAAGGCACATGCGGAAAAGTAGAAGTTCAAATTGTCATGTGATTTTATAGACAGTACCTCATCCTGGGAACGAGACCAGTGCATAACAAGGTTTTTCCATTCAATGTCTTCTAAATTTAGCACAGGAGACTTCACCAGGAATTCGTTTATAGACTTGCCATCAAAGTGTGATTTCCTCATGTAACACCGATACTGCTACAATGCTTCCTTGAAAAGCACAAGCAAGCTTTGCTCGTCATGACTATCCAGATTGACCCTCGCCTAGTTACAACAATGTAATGTAAATCATTGATGTGTTCAATCAGCAGAAAACAGGAAAATAATAGCCATGAATAATAGCACTTACACGTAAGTTGGACAAGAAGATGTGAAAATGGTGTTTGTCTTCACAATAATCTTCCCATGATGGGAATATATGCACGTAGTCCCTAACAACATTGAAAGCATTGTCTTTTAAACTGGGAATAAATGGAATGGGGTTCCAATCTGCAGGAATTGGCCATCTCTGCAGTTGGGATAGGTCTTCGGCCGGTGGACTTGCTGTACTTTTGCTGGAGTGGGATTTTTCTGTGGTACAGCTGGTGCTATGGCAAATGAAATCAGTATACCTTTTGCTGGAGTGCAGGTCCTGTGTGGTGGGGCTAGTGGTGTGGCCAGTGAAGTATGGGTATAGTCTGCTGGAGTCGGTCCTACGTTTTGTGTCACTGGTTGTACAACCAATATAAGTGGGGTGCTGTCTGATTTCTCCGGCACCACCACGTTTTTCAAGGACTTTGCTGGTGCTCCTTCAAGTTCGGCAATCACCCTCTTCCTTTTTGATGTCTGATGCACAAGAACATCATTTGAGTGGAAAAACATGGTATGATGACAGATGGAATATGTATTGATAATGGATGGGCATGGCATCTCGACATATATGATGAGTAAACTAAGCAGATGGCGGTGCAACAAAGTAGAAGAAATGCAAGACAACATATGCAAGATACCCGCAATCAATAAAACATTGCCAAATTAGAACATGCACCTTGATGGGTGAACAAGACATGCCATCTGCCTTTGACTCCTCGAGGTTAGAATAGTCATTAGGATGATATTTTGAACAAGAATCAACAGGTGGGGAGCGTATGAGTTTCATTGCATCCAGAATGGCACTCAATGCCTTGGTGCCAATTTTGTAAGTCATTGCAGTGTTTAGCTTCAAGAGTGGACTGTTGCTAGTGTGACACAAAGCAGCTACACAGATCATAGTGTAGATATAACGGGAAAACCTTAAGCATCAGAGTAAAATCAGCAAAGTGGAACTTGCTGGAATATATGTGCTAGTATTGCCGGTACGGCTAGAAAGGCTTCGGATACCAGCTCTCTTCAAGTGAAGGTGCGGTACTGTTAATATCAATGTAACTCTCAAAGGCGACACATCCTCCCGCATTTCCTTGCTATTCTTATAGGATTCAAGTGGGCAGGCCACTACAAATCCTATTCCTATGTTTACAAGATCCTACGAATCAAAGAGGCTCAAAGTGTCCATCACAACCGACCGTATAGACCTCTACACTGGCAATGTCCCTGCTCATCTTCAGTACAAGGAACATACTATACTACTATCATACTCCCTCTGTTCCAAAATATAAGTCTTGGTAGAGATTTCCACTATGGATCACATATAGATGTATCCAGGTACATTTTAGAGTGTAGATTCACTCATTTTGCTCCATATGTAGTCCATGGTGGAATCTATACAAAGACTTGTATTTAGGAACGGAGAGAGTACATATTAAAGAACAGAAGAGGAACATGGTAAAGAAGAGCAAGCATATTTTGGATAATAAAATGTTGGTTGCGCAGTGCCCACACATGATGAACCAGAGCGCATTAAGAATGCAACTCCTAGCTGTCTCTCAACCATTTCAGGCGGTTGGATGAAGATCCTACGTCTCCTAACCCTTCTTCTTCCTCGTCTCTGATTTTTCCCATACAGAACACCGCATGGGCCGCCGGCCGGACCACCGCCCCCCACCGCCTGTGTTCCTCCGCCACCCCACCCCCACCCCACCCCAACCCCCACCCACGTCGAGTTTTGTTCGTTCGGCGAGGCCCCACAACCACCCGAGCCCCTTCGATCGCACCGACGAACTCCGGCGAGCTCTGAAAAATCGACTGACCCAATTTTGAAATTTAGTCTACTGCGATTTAACTAGTGTGGAATATAAAAGGGGAAAACCATAAGAATTGCGAGTATGGTGTTGAGCGTGCCATGTCGGATCTGAAGGTGCAAACCGGACAAAGGCAACTTCGCAACCAAGACAAGAAATCAGAGTAAAGCAGTGGCGATCTATTTTCTTGCTGCGATAAATAAGTTGAGCAGATACGAAAGAGTACCGCCTCGGCGCCGTGTAGGCATCTGCTGAGAATTTGACGGTGTTGCGGTAGCGATGGCTGTCAGCGGCATGGAAGCAGATCTAGGAGGGTAGACGGTGGCGGCGGGGCGCGATGGACGAGACGGTCGTAGGAGCGGCGCCAGCAAGGTGGACGAGGGTGGGGATGAAGCGAGAGGACGGGATGCAAGGATCCCGGTCCGAAGCCGTGGATGAGAGAGGTCGATCTCTTGTAATGGACGGTGGCGTCGGGGTATCAGCTCCGGCATGGTGGAGGAGGACGGCGGTGGATGGGGTGGCGGACGGCGGCGGGAGGAGGATGGTGGGGTGGAGAGGGTGTTTTGGCGCCCACAGAGTACGAATGGGGAAAAGGGAGGTAGAGAGGAAGGGGGAACCATGTATTCAGGGCGCGCTTGTCTCAAATGCGAGGAAATTTACAAACTTAGCCCCCGTTTCAAATTTCTACTACATCACAACAACACTAGTTGGTTGGGGATAGGATGGTAATCTCGCATACACCGAATATTTGCCGACGAGAGTTTGTTTTTGGCGCCCACCATGTATGAATATGAATCGGGGAGGGAGTCGATTTCGGCCGAGGACACACTGTGTTTTGGCGCCCACCGTGTATGAATCCGGGTGAGAGGCGGTTACGTCACGTTTGGGTGAAATTACAAACCTACCCCTATCGAAACCTATAGAAATCCAGCATATAGGCTTTGCGTGGCAGGGATAGGCAGCAGTGATTTCCATCTCACAGATTTTGGTTCCGGGCGGTTACTGCAACTTTCCCCGCTTCGTTCAAATTTTTGCAAAGTGCACGTTTACCGTGCCAACTCAATTCGAATCCCGTTTGTATTCTTTTTTTTCGGGCGGGATCCATTTTCAATTGGAATTACATTCTATATACATCATTTTTTTATATATACTTTCAAAAGCACAACAAAGAATTCTGCTCCTTTATATGTATAATATGATCTACAAATACAATGATCTCGAAATCTTAAGGTTGAATTCGAAAAAAATTAACCAAATTATGTTCTACTAAAATGTATGGATCAGTAATATCTACACATTAAATAACATAGATGTGCGTGAATTCATATGAGTATGCATGTTTGATAGATCAATTTTGGTTCGAGTATGGATTACATGTATCATCATCTCGAATTCAAATATTTGAATCCCCTTTTTGTTCACTCCTTTCACGCCCATCTCTCTCGCATGCATGCTCCTTCAGGTAGCTATCACTCGCTTTTCTCCAGCTCACCCGCACGCTCACTTCATGTTGCTCCTATCCTCGCAAACATGGTCTCTCGACGTCTCCCTTGAGAAGTGTCACACTCTCCCTATCATTATAAATTACACGGTTTTCATTATCTCTCACGTCTCTACTGTTCTCTGGTATCACTCGGTACCTAAGCTTTCTTTTTCACCGCCAAACACACAGTCTCCACTCGTCTTTCACTTTGTCTTTCTCTCTATGGGATTCTCTCACACACCCTATATGTCTCTACATATGACTCATACCACTAAAATTACTCTCTCTATCTCTCCTGTAGACACAACATTTGTTGCGGTCTCCTTTTCGTCTCCATCCCAGACTGACATTATTCATTTGTTTACCGATCAGACAACCCCGACTACCGTATCCTCTCTCTCTCACACAGACACACATGCACAACTCCTACCACTAAAATGTGAATGGAAAACGAGATTTTGTTATACCCAAACAAAAAAGGACTGGAGGGAGTGATTGCTCTGACACGGACGCGACCTCTCATAGCGCAGGCATTGAACTGGCGCGCCGGGCAAGAGGGCCGCACTCGCTATAGGCCCGGCTGAGCACGCCTCCTCGCCGCATGCAACCAGCTTAAGACTGCCCCGCCTGCCTTCATTGAATCCGTGCGTGTGCCGGCAATACGTCCTTCCGCGAGCCGGCAGGCATTTTAGAACACAAAAAATGACTACAATATAATTAATTTACGCATGGTCTTGATTTGTTGTGCTCGCACTGGTAGCAGGAACTAGTAGAGGATTTTCTTTATTTATAACTCTCCTCACATATTTTTTGGCTTTGAAGTGAATCATGGCTGTGGACATTATGTATGAATGTGCAGATATCTGTGAACATGAGTTTGATGTGGAAGTTGAACTTGGAATGTCGGGCTTGCGCGTGAACTATACCATGTCCAATGCTTCGTCTGTTATTGTTTGGAAAGTAATTGCTGTTATTACATGACCCAAAAAAAAAATTTGTGCCACATCAGTAGATGCACGGACATCACAACAGGCATGCTGACTGGATAAACATTTGAACCTAGCTATTATGAAGGAAATTTTGTATTGACAACAGTTTTAGATAGCAGGAGACGCCTAGCCTTCTCTGCCTCTGCTAGCTTATTTCTGGCTTCTTCCATCTCTTATTTGGCTTGGGTGAAGAGAGCATCTGATTGCTCTTTTCGCTTCTTCAGGAACTCAGCTACATTCTCAAGGGCTGCTGCACGCTTTCTTTCAGCCTTTACTAATGCCACGAGGACACGAACAGCTGACGACTCCACCTGGCTTGTGTGTAATCCAGCATCATCTGGGAATTTGCACCTTGTGTCTAATCCATCATCATTAGGGAACTGACACCTTGTGTGTAATCCAGCCTCATTTTGGAAACATGATCTCGAGGTTCACCATACTTCCCTCCTCGCAGGAACTGCATCCTAACATGAAGTTACTTCTTTTTTAGATCAATACTCAGAGCAACCTAGATCCATTTAGTAGAAGCTAGATAAACAAAACTCGGAGAAGTGAATTCAAAAGGAATAAATAAATAAAAATAGACTACAAGGTGAGAACACCCACTTCCTACATCAAGCTAAAAACGAGAGCATTAGGACGATTAAGACTCTTCTTATTACACATCGAAGAACACCACGCTTAAGAGAAACAGAAACTACAACATATACACATCGAAGAACACGAGGCTACACGGAAGTAATTGAAAGGGTGTTACTTACCAAAGCTCGTTTTACAGGTTCGGTGCAGCTCCTCTTTAACTTGCCACACTCCTTGAAGATGTCCCGAATATCCTGTGTTTGATCTTCATTGCTCCTCTGCATGTTCGCACTCGTGGTTTTAAAATCTCAACATGGCAAGAAAAATATACTACTAGTAATACTCACGCATCTTGTGGGCAACATTAAAGCACTCGTCTGCCATGTTAGAGCATCTCCAACAATATAAACTACTCATACAAATGCATCTTGATGCGTGCAACGCATGAGCATTTTGCTAGTTCTAAAAACCTTTCCATCATTTGCCACACTACTGGTTGCAGATGAAAAACCTACCCAAGCACAGCGCGATACAGGAGGGACACACAATTACAAGCTGATATTCTGTTGGACACTGGAGGCTATAACCAATTACTTTTATGGGAACAATATCACCCAGGAAATTTGAAGGGTAGGTATGAAAAAAATTGGAACTGCACATGTACTGCTAAGTGATTCCATACACACATTACCAATCGAGGAGGAGAACGATGGTCGCGGCAGCCTCTGTGAGTCATGGTCAGCAATGGGAGTCAGTTCATTGTCCACGACGGTGGTACTTCTGCGCTTGGCGTCGGCTTCCGGGAAGAAGATACAAGACCGTGGAAGACGATGCCGGGGAAGAGGCTCCGTGTACGACGACGATGGTGGACCGGCTCCAGTGCGGTGTACGAGGTCGTCGATTAGGCAGATGCGCTGCGGTGGACGAGTGCGCCGATGTAAAGGGGAGGAGCACGAAGGCTGCGGTGCCGTGGAGAAGTCTATTTTGCGGTGGGGATAGAAATTGGGGAGTATTCAGGTGTACTACTCTGGGTGCCGGGGTGGGGTTGGCTGGGTAGGGTGAACCTGAAGTTACGAAAACAGCCCCCTACCAAGCGTCATCCGTAGGCCTGTTCCGAAGGCTATGATGGTAACTTCCCACTGCTCGAATCAGGGCCGCGGGAGATTTTCCCGCCGACCTCAAAGTTTTGTGACACGGACTCCCCGTGTGGCGTGTTGAGTGATTCAGCTAAGCAACTAGCGAGTAGTAGTAGTAAACTCTGCATATTAGGTTTGACCGAAGTCAAACTTCCTAAAGTTTGACCAAGTTTATAGAAAAATATAAACATTTACCATACCAAATATGTATGATGTGAAAGTACATTCAATAATGAATCTAATGGTATTTATTTGTTATTGTATATGTTAATATTTTTTGTTATAAGCTTACTGAGAGTTTACAAAACTTGACTTTGACCAATGCTAATACGCGGACTTAAATAAAAACGGAGGGAGTACACATTTGTTTTCTTAGTTTGTAGTGAACTAATCATTTGTTGAAATTGTGAAATAAATATATTAGGCTATTGACTTCGAATGTAATGGTCTATACAATTCAATAGTTACAATCATTGTCGAATCCCAAGATGTATACAAGGTCTATAGTACTTCACAACATGCTCAAACTCACATAATCCCAGTCAAATGAGAATCTAAATGCATTTCATAGTTATTACTTTGTAGGATGCAACAAGAACAACCATAACTCTACATCAGCCATTATAGAAGCAACATTTTGACATATCCCAATGTGTGAATGAAATGTGCAGAGAGAGCTTTTGAAGATGGAGCAGATAGGGAGGGAAAGATTGTATGTATGTGGACGAGAGAGTAGGAGACAAACGAGAGAGATAGAGAGAGAAAGAGAGAGGAAGAAGTTAGGTCTGTGAGAAAGATGCATACATGTAATATACATGAGATGCGTGTGCATCTGGATTCTGTATACGTGGAAGGAGAAGAGACAACATGTTTGATGAGAGAGCAGGAAAAACATGGACGAGAGGGGAAGGATCTTGTGGGTTGAGGGATTGACAATTTTGTGCGGGGGAGAGAGGGATTGGTAATTTTGTGCAAGAGAGAGAGAGAGAGGGTGGGGGGAGGAGTCAGTCAGCCGTCGTCACATCACCCTGCATCCAAATGACCCCGCATTCTCTAGCACGGTGTGGTCGCCGTCTTTGATCTGCTCGTCGCCCTCTTTAAGATTGAGGTGTTGTGCATGTTGGGGTGCAAAGAAGCACAAGCGAGAGTGGTCGCCGTATAACCTTGGATGGGGATGAATTGTGTGCTCGGGGGAGTGTGTGTGTGTGTGTTGTGCTGCGTGTGTCTCTCTCTCTGTGTGTGTGTGTGTGTGTGTGTGTGTGTGTGTCAGATATTGAGAGAAAACAAACCTAAGGAGAGAAATGGGTATTCACGAAGAGATTGTGCGGGCCTTGAGGTGGGCAGGGGCCGGGTGAGGGTGTCAAAATGTGCACGTTGATGCATGTGTTGCATGCGACCGTGCGAGGGACGGACGAATCGAGAGAGATGGTTGTTTTGTTACGGATGCTCATCTCTCTGTCTCTCTCTCTCCCCTCCCTCTCTCTCTCTCTCACACACACAAGTAGACTAGAAGACCGTTCTCTCATGTATACACAACATATCGGCATCTGTCTATGTCTCACTCATGCACGATCTTTTGCACATTCACACCTCTCTATGTCTGTATCACACGCACACCGTCTCCACATTGCCCTTCCGCCACAACACACATATGGACACATACACACGTTCTCTCTCAGTCACACACACAAAATCAGTATTAAAAAAACTAGGGCGCACCTAAAATGTCCAAATCCAAATAAACACGAACTGGAGCTAAATTCAAATATATGGAAATATTGCAGCGTCAAGAACTTTCACAGGAAAAAAAGTTGAGTAATATTCGAGGATTGTTTTCACACACACAAAAATGTTCGGTGGATGTCCTTCGAGCGCGACACGGTGACGCACCGATCGATCGACCGCGCGGCCGCGGTTCACGCGCTTGCACAGGATTCCGTATCGTGGCCGTGGTACTAAGGCTGGTCACAATGGGCAAGAACATAAGCTAGTAACTATAAAAGCGCTGCCTAAGTCTAATGTTTATGTGTACTAGTACGGTTTTCTTTTAAGTTTGACCAACCTTATATATAAAACTAAAGTAAGCTCCCACACGCGCACTCATCAATATGCCGCCGCCGCCGTTGCGCATGCCGGCGCCCGCCTGCTCCGGCCAACAATTTCTCGCCCATCACCGCCGTGTCGCCGCCATCCCTGTGCCATGAAGCCGAAGGCTCGCCCGCTCACGTCGTCTGCAGTCCCTCCTCGCGATGCCGCCGTGCTGCCAAGCATGCGAGCAGCTGGTGGAGCCGCGTCTATGCACGTAGCGTACGAAGAGGAGGACGAGCGCGTGCTCCAGCACGTGGGTGAGGAGTAACTAGCGTGTCATTGTCGTCTCCGCCCGCGCGGAGGAGGCACGCATGGTGGCTGTCGCGGCGGAAGCCGGTCGCGCGCGCGTCGAGCCCGCAAACCGGGTGCGGACGCGGAATCTACCTTCGAGACCTTGAATGCAATGTGGATCCTGCAATCTGAAGGAGCAATTTGGGTCAGTCGACTCATGTGAGCCATTTGATGCAACATGGATGGCTAGAAGGGCTTCTTCCACCTCTTCTGCCGTCTTCTTCCTTCGCTCCGTTGAACTTCTTTCACAAATCGACGGACCCAAATTATACTACTAGTATGAATGTATTAAGTACAGTAGGAACACGAAGATAAGAGCAGTAGTACCAACTGCAAGAAGAACAGTAGTAAGACATAGTACTAGTACTACTGTATGTACTAAAGAGTTCAAATAACAAGAAAGAACATAAACATAGGGGTTGTTTGGTTCCTAGCCACACATTGCCACACTTTGCCACACCTAACCTTAGGCAAGTTTGACCAAGTTAGGTAATTGTTTGGTTCTAGCCGCACTTGAGACAAGGAATTTTTTATGAGCAGTGAACCCCACATGTCATAGACACAAAAAGTGTGGCAAGATTCCCTTAGGCAAGCCAAAGTATGGCTAACAATTTGAGCAACTCAAGTAAGGCAAGTGTGACAAATGTGGCAAACATCATGTGGCAACATATGGCAAAGATAGTCACAATCCAAATAGCCCCATAGTTCTGCTGGGGCCTCAGCACAACACACCCTTGAAAATAAACTAATAAGCAACTAGTCCGCTTGACACTACAGTAGAACCAGTATGAGCGACGGCACTGCCACCTACTTGGAGTCCGAGTCCACGTCCTCGACTTCGTCCTCGTCCCTCTTCCTCTTCCTCTTCCTCTTCCTCTTCGCCAACGCTTCTTTGCTTGAACCGGACACTGGGCTCTGCTTCTTCATCCAACCCTTGTAGATATTTAAACAAAGGTAGGCATCCATTGTTGCGTACAGGATGTGACCTTCATCTAATGTCTTCGACTCCCATGCATGATGAAACTCGTGATGAGGTTTCTTCAGTTTAGCGTACGAAGGATCAATCATGGCTGCTGCCAGGGTCAGCATTGAAGGTTGAGAGGAGGACACCAGGCTTGCCTTCTGGAGATCGAAGGGCTAGCCTACAACGAGACCTATCCGACACAGGATGTCACTGTCGTTCTTAAAGCCTACAGTAACGAATTTCACTCTTTTGTCCTTGAGGAAGTTCTTAAAATCCTGGCACTCAACATCGGCATGGCATATGTGGTAGACCAAGCAAACGTTATGTACGCAAACCTAGATCATGGCGGGCTTCTTCCTCTCTTCGTCCTTTAGATCCTTCTCTCGTCCTAGGACTGTGGTGTACTCAACATCTAGCCCAGCGACCCACTCATCCGTTGAACTGTTGAACATGCGTAGGAAGCGAGCAAGCCATGCTTTCACCGTCTCGGATCCACGTGTGTAGATGACGATGAACTGATCGCCCGTGATGGCTCTAACCTGGTACTCAGCGGCGACCATGGAGATTTGGGAGGCCATGGATTTTGGAGGAGGGTTAGGAGAAGTTGAACTATTGTACCCCGTAAAAAAAATGGGAGTGAACTAATGTGAAAGGACGGGACGACTGGGAGCAAACTGTTGTAAGGTAGAAGACGGGGACGAGTAGGGCGTGCGAACGGCGTGGAGTTGCTGGCTTGCCCGGTGGATAAACGGCTGCAAGCCCCCAAAGAGTTCTCGAGAACTATGCGGGACCCACTAGATGTCATGTCTACTAGACCCATATCGTAGGCCTGACGGTATAGCTTCTACCTGTTCGCACGCCATGCCGGCGCGTGGATGTAACTTCACTTAATTCCGTCAAACGTCGCGCCTCCCACGACCTTCGCCTCCCTCGCACGGTCGCGCCCTTTGAGACTTCGACCAGCTATAAATGAGCATTTTTTTGCCTTTTTTTAGACAAGCAATTTTTTGCCTACTCCGCATGCATGATACTCCCTCTGGTCCTTTTTACTCCCGGCAACCATTTGCAAAGTGTTTGACCAAATTTATACTTTTTTGAACACCACCTTATATTAATTAACTAGCCACACTAGTACACTCATTCGATACAATATTCACCACACAGGGCGGTACGTTATTTACAAGAATACCATCTAATCTATTGTCAAAGCTATACTTAGCGATTAAGTGTGCCACCTTATTGGCCGAACAACTAATCTTTGACAATTGAAGATTGTTGATCAACTTCGAGATGCTCAACGCTTTCATCTTCAGGTCACGCATAGCAGACCTGTCAACGCTTTGACAGGCATCAATGAAATCCCACGACCAAATTTATACTAAAAATATCAATATCTACAATACTCCCGAAACACTTAGGCGTGGTGCATTAACTTCTACCTCGTTTCTTGTTTCTTGACATATCAACCAATAGGAGATGTGGGTGTGCATGCTTTTAATGACTTGAGACTACCAAACATGATATGCAGTGGTTAGTTCATTGCATGCAATGCTATTAATTAGCAAATAAACATTAAGATCTCTCGTTTTCCCCTCCTCCTTGGTCACAGTGCACAATCTAAGATGACTTGCTCACCTAGACGGAGGGAGTACTGATTATAAACATTAAGATCTCTCGTTTCCCCCTCCTCCTTGGTCACAGTGCACAATCTAAGATGACTTGCTCACCTAGACGGAGGGAGTACTGATTATAATGAGTACTCAACTAGTACTAGTATAAGAACTACGTTTTATAATGAGTGTAAAAATATTGATTTGACATTGTGAATGTTGACACATTGTGGAATAGTTTTTGAAGTCTGCAAAAGTACTCAACTAGTGCTGTCGTTCTCCACAAAAAAATGTGTTTACCAATGCATGCATGAACTCTAGTTACTCTAACCCCCCTCTCTTCTTTAATTCTTTGCCACATTAGCATGTTTGCTATTCCCGTGTGCATGATACCAGCTAACATACCACCATTATGGCCAGTCTTAGTCATCGCATGCAATAATTTAGTGCACCTTGAAATATGAACATGTGTGGGGCGTGTTTGTTTTTAATGACTTGAGACTATACCTAGCCCGGCATGCAAGATGACTTATTATGCACTGTTCCCCATACCTGCAGGAAGCCTGTTCGTCTCCAAATTTTTTCCTTGTGAAACAATATGCCTGCCAAACCCTCCTTCTCCCTCCGGCGGTCCCACCACTCCATCCCGTGTGAAAAAATCTACATGCATGACTCTCCTCCCCCACGCTCGTCTAATCCGTTGTGACCAGCAATATTTCCACCCCTTCGCTCCCCCGTAATTTACTCCAACAAATATGCCCACGTAGCTGTTACTTAACTGCAGGTGCATTCGGTCACTGACATATGGGCCCAACAGGGGTCTGGCCCACATGTCAGTGATGCAACTGGACTGGTAGTTAAGTCAGTGCAACTCAGTCCATATCTTACGTAGGTGTGCCATTGCTCGCTATAAATATTGCGCCTACCACGACATCGCTATCTCCTCCCCCTCACGTTCACATTCATCGCTATATCCTCCCCCTCCCTCTCACGTCGACCACCATGGCATCGCCCCTCCCAAGCCCTAGGAGCCCCTCGCTGCACCGCACGGACGGTCACGCGTCACCATTCCGTTCCTCGCCGCCACTAGTCGAGGAGGACGCGTCGGTGTTCCGCTCCTCGCCGCTATGCGACACGTCGCCATTCCGTTCCTCGCCGCCACTAGTCGAGGAGGATGCGTCGGCGTTCCGCTCCTCGCAGCGATGCGTCGAGGTGGACGCGTCGCCATTCCCAATCTCGCCATCACACGCGCCGGAGGACGCGTCGGCTCCCCGCTACTAGGAGAACGCCGCGCCACCCGCCGAGCCCCCCAGCCTTGAGGAGCTTTGGAAAGAAATGGATGTCACCTTGTGGGAGGCTTTGCCTCCAGCAGAGCGTGCCAAAATAGAGGCGGAGAAGAAGGCCGAGGAAGAGAAGCGCACCGCGGAACAAGCTGCCTGGGAGGCCTATGTCGCGTCTGAGAGAGTCAGGCAATTGGCTCTTTGGGAGAAGGCTCGTGCGAGGGCCGTGAGGGTGGCGGAGGACGCCCGTGCCGACGCCTTGAGTGCAGTCGGGCCCAAGCACCTCATCTACGCTTGGCGGTACGTGGACCGGGTGCACGCTTCCAGCGAGGAGGAATGCCTGTTGGCGCCAGATCACCACACCGGTGAGATCGCGCTCGCCCGCCGGCAAGCCGCCAATCAGCACCTCGCGAGTTGCGAGGCTGAGGAAGAGGCGTTGTGTCGGCGCGCTGGGAAACGACCGCGCACCAGGGCACTCGTGGCGCGCCGCAAGCGCTCCTGCGAGCACCGTGGCTTTTAGGAGGAGTATAATTTTTGTTTCGTGAGGCGATCTCATTAGTTTTGGGACGCAAATGATAAATCCCAAACGTTCATGAATTTTTAGCGTCCTTAATTAAGTATGTAAAAGGGAAAGTTTGGAAACCTTGTGTATTCGTACGCATTTTGCAAGTACGTGCATATAGCACAAACTTTACTATATACTATCGCAGGAAAAGAATTCTATGAGACCAGGTCTCACGTGAGACCCATCCTGATGGATGACACATGGCATTCACAAATCACAAAGCATCCCCCATCCCCCACTTAAAAGCCACATGTCATCCATCAGGACGAGTCTCACCTGCTAACCGTGAGACTTGGTCTCATATATGAGTAATTTTTTTCCACTATCGCACTACACGTCTCTCTCGATATATGCTTGCAGACTGTGCTACTCCCTCCGTCCAGGTCAATAAGTCATCTTCGGTTATGCACCGTGACCAAGAAGGAAGGAAGACTTATACACCTAGACGGAGGGAGTACTACTATTACTTATGTACGTGCAAATGCACGTTTTAACATTATGATGCGGTTTTTGTAAAAGTAGAAAAACAACACTAGTCAAGCTTGTGAAACGACTCAATGCAAAACAAAAGCAAAAATGCTCGTTTGATTGTTTACTTTTAGCTTCCTTCTCTGTGGTTATTTCTCTGTCATACTTTGTACGGAGTATCTCACTGGTTGGAAAGGCATGCAAATTCCCAAACCGCTTCCTACACCCTGTATCTCACTGGTTGCCGGCGTTGACGTTGTCGCCCATGTCGTCGAGGATGAGGTTGCCGAGGTCGGGGAAGAAGTCATCGTTCGCAACTAATCATGTGGACTAGCATAGTAGTAGGATATAGAGTAGAAACATGAATTTTACCACGATTTTGAACAGGAAGGACAGAAACACATACGGTGCAACGGGAGCTGCACCGTTGGTGTTGAGGTTGTCGCCCATGTCCAAACACCACGTAGACACGGTCTTTGAGCACGATTCGTAGTCGTTCCATGCTCGGGCATTGAAGTTTGTAATTATTTTAGATTAGAATATACTACTCCTCCAGTGCTAGTAGTAGAGCAGAGTCCTACTCTACTACTCTACTCAAGCAAGTTAGGGCATAGCATTGTAGGGAGTACAAGTACTGTGATCACTCAAGCAAGTTGTCTGGCATCGACATGACCCTACGCTGCTGGTATGTGTCTCGTAAGTCAAGCGGCATGCTGTAGTCATCATCACCTGTCCACTTCCCGCAGCACATATTCACTTCTCCATCTTTGTCCGCACATAATCTCGTCCAATCTTCCATCCCCGCTAAGGCGCCTACCCCCCTCGTCCAAAACCCAAGCACTAACAATGGCAGAACCGAGCAGCATCCGCCGAAAGAGTGGCTAGAATTCGCTCCCCACAGAGGTAATCAAGCTCATTGTTTCGCTGTGGACAATCTCAGTACCATGCCGCTCGCCGCGTGCTCGTCGGGGCTGTACCGTTTACTCAAAGCCCTCAGGCTGGAGCTTTTTAAGCTAGCTCCTTGCTTGCTGATGCCACCTGATCTTCAGAAACGGCATGTCACACAACATAACGATCATAGGGTGGCGAGCATCAACCCCCTTGACTGTGATCCGATCCCCGTCAGCCTCAACTACATTAACGGCATGTACTGGGTCGGCATGAACACGTCTTGGATGGTGCTCGTCAACGGTCGCGGCAGCTGGATGCTCGTGGAGTTCTACACCCGACGATTGATCCCCCTTCCTTCGATTAACACTACACTGCTTTGGCACCGCGGCCCAGAATACTCGGAATCTTACAGTAGCCAACATGATACCAAGTTTGATTTGCTCAAGGTTGTAATCTGCCAAGTGCCCACAAGATCTGCGAATTATAAAGACTTCAGGCTAATTGCGTTCTTCAACCGCGGTCTCGCCTATCTGACAGGTCACTACGGCAAGTGGATAAATCTGCACGTCCATCGCAGGACCATACATCCTCCATGGTTCTCTGATGCCATTAAACACAAGGGCTTCATTTACGCTGTCGACTCCTTCTATGGCTGGACGTATTGCTGGCCTACTCCAGTCATCGCTACAAACGGCTGTTACAGCAGTATGTTACTTTCCTATGATATCATGATGGCTTGCTTATATTACTGTCAACATTTGCTGAAAAAATATTCATGCTCATAACATGCTGTTCTTAAGATTGACTAAACCAAGAGCCCTTTTTTATTTGACTCCAACTTGATATGATGTTGTAGGCCGCTTGGTGTCCCTACCCTTCCTAATCCCAAAACCTTTCAAAGAAAAGCGGCATGGCAGTTGCAGGTGGTTCCTGGCTCGATCAGACGACGGCGAAAGATTGATGATCGTTCGCACGTACCGGACGTCTTGTTTCGCGGAATACAATCATAGTCACTGCAAGGTCTTTGAGCAGGATCCCAGCTTCTCTAGGCCTTTAGGAATTTTTGACTGGAGGCTGGTAAGTAGCCTTGGTACACACTCTCTGTTTGTCGGGCTGAATTATCCGATTAACCACGAGATAACTGATGGCAAGGATCATGATGGCAACGCGGTTTCATTCATCAGGCAAAACTGTGTGTACACAGCGTACCATGCGTCTCTACATGCACCATACCCTGATATGTCCCGCCACGCTCTGCAGCCCAAAGTAGGAGAGAGGGTTGCAAGTATCAGACTTCGACCTGCCGGCTGGAGTTTCCCCCGTCAGGCACCCATCTGGTTCAAGCCGTCAGCCAATCTCCACAGCTTAATAAATAGTAACGTCTAACTGAGCCAGTTAGTTAGATGCGTACACTTGGTGTAGTAGGATCTTTATTTAGTTTGATGCATACATTTGTTCTTTTTTGGTAGCCCTTTTGTAATGATGGCTGATGTTTGGTTTGGAAGAGAGAGCTGCATCTTCACTCTTCTGGCCTGCTTACTGCTTCTATTGCACCCCCAGCCCTGGTTGCTGCTGCTGCTATTTTCAATGTACAATCAGTAGTATATTTTGTCTGTTGGTTGAATAAATGTATTGTTAGAATGACAAACACAATGTTTTGGAAGTCGTTGCACGGTTCGATCCTTTAGTGCCCCGTACCGTACGTAGCGCATACTATTTATCGTACGGAACACATTTTTTTTGAAACTCGGAACACATTTTCCACTTGTTGATAACATGGAGCCCACTGATGAAGGCCCAATAGAGAAGTCCATAATTAACTGGAAGGGAGGCTCTCACATGAATCCGGCCCAGGTACATGCTCATGGTCCCCTAAACATAAATAAATAAATAAATAAAACTAAATGCTCATGCACCAGTTCTTTGGGAAAATAGGTACCCCAGTATTTCTTTTTGAAGAATACCCAAGCTAGGCCTATTTGTTTTCTCCGAATTACTGGGCTGCAAATCTGTCAAGACGAGGAGGGATGCATTCCGGCCTGGCTTAAGAGTATGGTCAATGTATGTTAAAAGTAATATCAAAAGGGGTCGAAAATTCCAAAAAATTTATAGCAAATGGGATATAAGTTTCTTTTTTTGTTTTCGTTCTTCACTGATATCTTATACGTATTTCATTGGATTTAACATGACATAGTACTAATTTATTTTTAAATTTGTTTTAGTATGGCTATTAATTTTTGTATTAAGAATATTTCGTTCCCCAGCCAAAATTTGCGAATTTTCAAAATTTCTCACATATTTAGTTAATTTTTTGACGCTGGTACTGACCAGAAAATGGCCAGCAATTCTAAAAATGGAAAATGGGCTGCAATAAATTCCATATGAATTAGAAAATGAGTAAAAATGATAAAAATAATAGCAAATGGGTTGTACATGCCACAGATTTCGAGGCTGACTTGTTTACGCAAGGCTTTGTCAGTGAACACACGATTCTAGCAGCAGTTAGTGTTGGATGTCCATCCAACGGCCGACGTGCTTCTTCAATCTCTGATCTTCCTGCTCCAGCCACCTAAACTAGCACCGGCGGGACTGCCTGCTCCCTCCTCTTGTGGCCCGCTGTGATGCCGCGCAGGCTTCCTCGGCCCACCCTACTCCCTCTGCTGGCCTGGCCGCACGCAATCAACTGCCTCCTTATTACGCGAAAAAATGATTCCTCCCACTGACATCTGGGGCACACCGGTTGGGAGGCTGACCTATGGGCCTACTAAGTTGACGCGTACGCAGGGCTTGTCAACTTAGTCAACAAACGATTCTAGCAGTAGTAACCGTTGGATTTGAATCGAACGGTCATGCTGCTTCTTCAATCGCTGCTCTTCTTGCACCAGCCGCCCAAACCAGCGCCGGGGAGACCGCCTGCTCCTGCCTCCAGTGGCCGGCTGTGCTGCTGATGAGGCCTCATCTCCCCTACTACTCCCACCGCTAGCCAGGCCCTGCGGCGACGACAGCCTCACACTGTAGCCGAGCCAGTGAACCCTCATACTCCTCTCCGCGTGGGCATCCACTGCCGCGTCTTCCCCGGCTCTGCGTCGTCCCCTTCCTAGTCCTCGCCGTCGTCCACCGCCTTGGTGCTCTCGGCGCGGCATGGTCAAAGTGGTCAATGACATTCCATCGGAAGAGTACTGTACATGGAGAGGCTGACAGCTGGGTCCATGGCCACAACCCAGTTTTTTTGTGATTTGCCAAGTAAGTCGCTTTGTCAGGCCTGTTGGGATGCAAATCTTTCAAGACGAGGAGAGCTTTCATTTGGCTGGCCGAGAAAATGGCCCATTAGTAAAGAGAAATGGGCTGTACATTTTTAAAACACGTCAAACCGGCAATTAGTTTCAAATATCTTTTATTCATTTCGAGATTTGAAATTACATTAATTTTTATGCATGGAGAATTTGTTGGATTTTATATTGATATACATTTATTTTTAAAATCAGTTTGAATGTGAGTCGAAATTTCGGGATTAAAAACAGTTCGGACCACACCGAAATATGCAAAATTTCGTATAATTTTTTAACCGTGGCCACAATATGGGCTGTAATGCTAACAAAAAGAATATGGGCTCCAAAAAACATTAATAATTAGCAAATGGGCTGTAAATTATTAGAAATAATGGCAGATGGGCTGTATGCTGTTTTCCACAGATTTGAGGCTCTCCTAAAAAAAGGTTGACGCACAAGCAGTGACTGTTGGATGGCCATCCAACGGCCGTCATGCTTCTTCAATCTCTGCTCTTCCTGCTCCAGCCGCTCAAATAGGCGCCGGGGGGACTGCCTGCTCCCTCCTCCCCGCGGCCGGCTCTCCTGCCGCGCAGGCCTCACCGCCCCACCGTACTCCCATCGCTGGCCTAGCCATCCCTCTACTCACCCACACCTGCTGTTATTCTCCGGCGACGGCATACGAACTAGTAAACCCTCGTACAATCGTACTCCCCTCCGCGTGGGAAACAACTGCCGAGTCTTCCCCGCCTCCGTGTCGTTCCCTTCCCAGGCCTCGCCGTCGTCCACCGCCCTGGTGCTCTCGGCGTGGCCTGGTCAACGTGGTCAACGACCGACATGCATCTGAAGTGGACTGTACGTGGAGAGGCCGACAGCTGGGTCCACGGGCGCACGCAAGGAAATGCCTCCTTTTTACATGCAAAATAATGATTCCTCCACCTGACATCAGGGACCCACCGAAAGGGCCTCTGTATTTCACGAAAAAAATGTTACCACCGCTGACAGCTCGGACCCACCAGCTATATCTTCGCACGCAAGGAAGTGCCTCCTTATTACGCTAAAAAAATGAATACCCCCTGCTAGCTGGGACCCACCTTGGTGGGAGGCTGACTTGTGGGCCTACTAAGTTGACGGGGATGGAGGGCTTTGTCAACTTAGTCAATATGCACGATTCTAGCTCCAGTGACCGTACGAAGTCCATCCAACGGCCGTAGTGCTTCTTCAACCTCTGGTCTTCTTGCTCCATCCGCCCAAACCAGCGCCGGTCGTGCCTCGTGCTCCTGCCTCCCGTGGCCGGCTGCGATGCGGCAGAGGCCTCACCGCCCCCTAGTACTCCCACCGCTGGCCAGGCCATCCCTCTACTCACCCACACCCGTGTTATTCTACGGCGACGGCAGCCTCACACTGCAGCAAACCAGTGAACCCTCGTACTCCTCTACGCGTGGGCATCCACTGCCGCGTCTTCCCCGGCTCCGCGTCGTCCCCTTCCTAGGCCTCGCCGTCGTCCACCGCCCTGGTGCTCTCGGCGCGGCGTGGTCAACGTGGTCAAGGAACGGCTTCCATCGGACGTGGACTGTACATGGAGAGGCTGACAGCTGGGTCCACGGCCGCACCAAGGAAGTGCCTCCTTATTACGTGCAAAATAATTATTCCTCCACCTGACAGCGGGACCCACCGGATGGGCCACCGTATTTCGCGAAAAAAACATTTCCCCTGATTGCTGGGACCCACCAGCTACATCTTCGCATGCAAGGAAGTGCGCCTGGAAAAAAAATGATTCGCCCCCTGACTGCTGGGACCCACCAGCTACATCTTCGCAGGCAAGGAAGTGCCTGACAGTCGGGACCCACCTGGTGGAAGCGTACGTAGCATTGTCATTTTGGTCGCGAATGTGTACGTACATACTGGTCGATGTAGAGGCGCGCACGTGTCGTAGTAGAGGCGTGCACATGTCGTAGTAGAGGCGCGCACGTAGCATTTACACGTACGTACAGCGGCCAGGGTGCAAGAAAGAAAATACGGCCACGTATGTGTACATACGGGAGGGGTCTCGGACGCCTACTCGCGCATATGTACGGCCATGGCTCGTATACATGGCTGGGTCGGAACGGAGAAACAACATCATCCTCGTGTTCATGGGGAGGCAACGGAATGCATCGTGTTCATGGGGAGACAACGGAATGCGTCATGTTCATCGGGAGGGCTTGGACAGAATAGGCGATGGAAACGAGGCCTGGCGTACTGCAGAACGGAGGAAACAACCTTGTGTTCGACCGGCCACGTTCGAAACAGGATCCTGTTCATCGGGAGGGGTCTGGCGTACCGCAAAACGGAGGAAACGGACCTCCTATGGTCGAAACGGGGGTCCTGTTGATCGGGAGGGGTGTGGCGTACCGCAAAACGGAGGAAACGGACTTGTGTTGGAGCGCTACAGTCGAAACAGGGGTCCTGTTTATCGGGAGGGGTGTGGCGTACCGCAAAACGGGACTCCACGGGATACTGTTCATCTCCACCGTCGACCTCCTCCAGCCTCCACGGGCTCCTGTTCATCCAGCCTCCACGGGCTCCTGTTCATCCAGCCTCCACGGCGCGCTACTCCACCGGCTACTGTTCAACCACCCCTCCACCGTCTACTGTTCATCCAGCCCTCCACACCATGGGGTCCTGTTCAACCACCCCTCCACGGGCA
>NC_041392.1:168641488-168663794 GCF_002162155.2 Triticum dicoccoides
CTACTGTTCATCCAGCCCTCCACACCATGGGGTCCTGTTCAACCACCCCTCCACCGTCTACTGTTCATCCAGCCCTCCACACCACGGGGTCCTGTTCATCCACCCCTCCACGGGCACCCCTCCACCGTCTACTGTTCATCCAGCCCTCCACCACACCACGGGGTCCTGTTCATCCAGAGGCAATGCCATCGCTCACTGTTCATCCAAACCCCCCCGCAACACTCACTATTCATCGCATCGATCGGCTTCAGTTAGCAGCAGTAGCAAAGGAATCGCTCGATCGGGTTCAGTTAACAGCCATCGATCGATCGCTCGGGTTCAGTAACGCGTAGCCTGCAGTGCAATCGCTCGGGTTCAGTTAGAGCCCAATGCCTCGCTCGGGTTCAGTTAGAGCCAACGCATCGCACACACGCGCGTACGTATGAGAGAAACGCGCATCGCTCGGCCCCGACCTCCCACCATAACCGGGAACTCCCCGAAATCCCCCCCTCTTGCTTCTACCACGAGTTTTTCTATCATGGACGGCCCAAAGAATGTCATGCAGCTGCGTCTCCGGCCCGCCCAGGACGAAAAGCCCATTTTCTGTCATGATTTTTGTCATAGAAGTAGGAGCCCACCACATCTATGATGATACCGGGTTTTGTCACAATTATCATCATAGAAGTGTCATATGTATGACATAATTTTTTTTCGTTCGGCCCAAAATGTCACGGATGTGTCTTTTTTTTGTAGTGAAAGGGGGAAACCCACTCCTACTAGGAGTAGGATTCCCCCCCTTGGGCGCCCCCTTGTGGCCGGCCCTCCTCCTCCTCCTCCGCTCCTTTATATACGGGGAAGGGGTACCCCATAGGCACACAAGTTAATCTTTAATCGTGTGCGGTGCCCCCCTCCATAGTTTTCCACCTCGGTCATATTCTCGTAGTGCTTAGGCGAAGCCCTGCGTCGGTAACTTCATCATCACCGTCGACACGCTGTTGTGCTAATGGAACTCACCCTCGGCCTCAGCTGGATCAAGAGTACGAGGGACGTCACTGAGCTGAACGTGTGCAGATCGCGGAGGTGTCGTGCGTTCGCTACTTGATCAGTTGGATCACGAAGACGTTCGACTATGTCAACCGCGTTACTTAACGCTTTCGCTTTCGGTCTACGAGGGTATGTAGACACACTCTCTCCTCTCGTTTCTATGCATCTCCTAGATAGATATTGCGTGATTGTAGGAAAAAATTTGAAATACTGTGTTCCCTAACAGTGGCATCCGAGCCAGGTCTATGCGTAGATGTTATATGCACGAGTAGAACACAAAGAGTTGTGGGCGATAATAGTCATACTGCTTACCAGCATGTCACACTTTAATTCAGCGGTATTGTTGGATGAAGCGGCCCAGACCGACATTACATGACCGCGTTTGATACGTCTCCATCGTATCTACTTTTCCAAACACTTTTGCCCTTGTTTTGGACTCTAACTTGCATGATTTGAATGGAACTAACCTGGACTGACGCTGTTTTCAGCAGAATTGCCATGGTGTTATTTATGTGCAGAAACAAAAGTTCTCGGAATGACCTGAAACTCCACGGAGCGTCTTTTTGGAAATAATAAAAAAATACTGGCAAAAGATCAATGCCAGGGGGACCACACCCTAGCCACGAGGGTGGGGGGGGGGCACCCCCCCTACCTCGTGGGCCCCTTGGAGCTCCTCCGACCTCAAGTCCAACTCTATATATTCACCTTCGGGGAGAAAAAAAATCAGGGAGAAGGATTCATCGCGTTTTACAATATGGAGCCGCCGCCAAGCCCTAAAACCTCTCGGGAGGGCTGATCTGGAGTCTGTTCGGGGCTCCGGAGAGGGGAATCCGTCGCCATCGTCATCATCAACCATCCTCCATCACCAATTTCATGATGCTCACCGCCGTGCGTGAGTAATTCCATCGTAGGCTTGCTGGACGGTGATGGGTTGGATGAGATTTATCATGTAATTGAGTTAGTTTTGTTAGGGTTTGATCCCTAGTATCCACTATATTCTGAGATTGATGTTGCTATGACTTTGCTATGCTTAATGCTTGTCACTAGGGCCCGAGTGCCATGATTTCAGATCTGAACCTATTATGTTTTCATCAATATATGAGAGTTCTTGATCCTATCTTGCAAGTCTATAGTCACCTACTATGTGTTATGATCCGGCAACCCCGAAGTGACAATAACCGGGACCATTCCCGGTGATGACCATAGTTTGAGGAGTTCATGCATTCACTATGTGTTAATGCTTTGGTCCGGTACTCTATTAAAAGGAGGCCTTAATATCCCTTAGTTTCCGCTAGGATCCCGCTGCCACGGGAGGGTAGGACAAAAGATGTCATGCAAGTTCTTTTCCATAAGCACGTATGACTATATTCAGAATACATGCCTACATTACATTGATGAATTGGAGCTAGTTCTGTGTCACCCTAGGTTATGACTGTTACATGATGAACCACATCCGGCATAATTCTCTATCACCAACCCATCGCCTAAGAGCTTTCCATATATTGTTCTTCCCTTATTTACTTCTCCATTGCTATTGTTACAATCACTACAAAATACCAAAAACACTACTTTTGTTATCATTACCTTTTTCTACCGTTACCACTACTATCATATTACTTTGCTACTAAATACTTTGCTACAGATATTAAGTTTCCAGGTGTGGTTGAATTGACAACTCAGCTGCTAATACTTGAGAATATTCCTTGGCTCCCCTTGTGTTGAATCAATAAATTTGGGTTGAATACTCTACCCTCGAAAACTGTTGCGACCCCCTATACTTGTGGGTTACCAGCGTTCATGAGACTGGTTCTACCGACGTGCTTCGCACACAGGTGGCTAGTGGGTGTCTGTTTCTCCAACTTTAGTTGAATCGAGTGTGACTACGCCTGGTCCTTGTTGAAGGTTAAAATATCACACTTGACGAAAAATAGTTGTGGTTTTTGATGCGTAGGTAAGAACGGTTCTTGCTAAGCCCGTAGCAACCACGTAAAACTTGCAACAACAAAGTAGAGTACGTCTAACTTGTTTTTGCAGGGCATGTTGTGATGTGATATGGTCAAGACGTGATTATATAAATTGTTGTATGAGATGATCATGTTTTGTAACAAAGTTATCGGCAACTGGCAGGAGTCATATGGTTGTCGCTTTATTGTATGAAATGCAATCGCCATGTAATTGCTTTACTTTATCACTAAGCGGTAGTGATAGTCGTGGAAGCAATGGTTGGCGAGACGACAATGATGCTATGATGGAGATCAAGGTGTCAAGCCGGTGAAGATGGTGATCATGACAGTGCTTTGAAGATGGAGATCAAAGGCACAAGATGATGATGGCCATATCATATCACTTATATTGATTGCATGTGATGTTTATCTTTTATGCATCTTATTTTTCTTAGTTTGGCAGTAGCATTATAAGATGATCTCTCACTAAATTTCAAGGTATAAGTGTTCTCCCTGAGTATGCACCGTTGCTACAGTTCGTCGTGCCGAGACACCACGTGATGATCGGGTGTGATAAGCTCTACGTTCACATACAAAGGGTGCAAGCCAGTTTTGCACAAGCAGAATACTCAGGTTAAACTTGACGAGCCTAATATATGCAGATATGGCCTCGGAACACTGAGACCGAAAGGTCGTGTGAATCATATAGTAGATATGATCAACATAGTGATGTTCACCATTGAAAACTTCTCCATCTCACATGATGATCGGACATGGTTTAGTTGATATGGATCACGTGATCATTTAGATGACTAGAGGGATGTCTATCTAAGTGGGAGTTCTTAAGTAATATGATTAATTGAAGTTTAATTTATCATGAACTTAGTACCTGATAGTATTTTGCATGTCTATGTTGTTGTAGATAAATGGCCCGTGCTACTGTTCCTTTGAATTTTAATGCATTCCTAGAGAAAGCTAAGTTGAAAGATGATGGTAGCAACTACACGGACTGGGTCCATAACTTGAGGATTATCCTCATTGCTGCACAAAAGAATTACGTCCTGGAAGCACCGCTAGGTGCAAAGCCCGCTGCAGGAGCAACACCACATGTTATGAACGTCTGGCAGAGCAAAGCTGATGACTACTCGATAGTTCAGTGTGCCATGCTTTACGACTTAGAATCGGGACTTCAACGATGTTTTGAACGTCATGGAGCATATGAGATGTTCCAGGAGTTGAAGTTAATATTTCAAGCAAATGCCCGAATTGAGAGATATGAAGTCTCCAATAAGTTATATAGCTGCAAGATGGAGGAGAATAGTTCTTTCAGTGAACATATACTCAGAATGTCTGGGTACCACAACCACTTGACTCAACTAGGATTTAATCTTCCTGATGATAGTGTCATTGACAGAGTTCTTCAATCACTGCCACCAAGCTACAAAAGCTTCATGATGAACTATAATATGCAAGGGATGGATAAGACAATTCCTGAGCTCTTCGCGATGCTAAAAGCCGCGGAGGTAGAAATCAAGAAGGAGCATCAAGTGTTGATGGTTAACAAGACCACTAGTTTCAAGAAAAGGGGCAAAGGGAAGAAGGGGAACTTCAAGAAGAACGGCAAGCAAGTTGCTGCTCAAGTGAAGAAGCCCAAGTCTGGACCTAAGCCTGAGACTGAGTGCTTCTACTACAAAGGGACTGGTCACTGTAAGCGGAACTGCCCCAAGTATTTGGCGGATAAGAAGGATGTCAAGGTGAACAAAGGTATATGTGATATACATGTTATTGATGTGTACCTTACTAGAGCTCGCAGTAGCACCTGGGTATTTGATACTGGTTCTGTTGCTAATATTTGCAACTCGAAACAAGGACTACGATTAAGCAAAGACTGGCTAAGGACGAGGTGACGATGCGCGTGGGAAATGGTTCCAAAGTCGATGTGATCGCGGTCGGCACGCTACCTCTACATCTACCTTTGGGATAGTATTAGACATGAATAATTGTTATTTGGTGCCATCGTTGAGCATGAACATTATATCTGGATCTTGTTTGATGCGAGATGGTTATTCATTTAAATCAGAGAATAATGGTTGTTCTATTTATATGAGTAATATCTTTTATGGTCATGCACCCTTGATGAGTGGTCTATTTCTATTGAATCTCGATAGTAGTGATACACATATTCATAGTATTGAAGCCAAAAGATATAAGTTTAATAGTGCAACTTATTTGTGGCACTGCCGTTTAGGTCATATTGGCGTAAAGCGCATGAAGAAACTCCATGCTGATGAGCTTTTGGAATCACTTGATTATGAATCACTTGATGCTTGCAAACCATGCCTCATGGGAAAGATGACTAAGACTCCATTCCCTGGAACAATGGAACGAGCAACAGACTTCTTGGAAATAATACATACTGATGTATGCAGTCCGATGAGTGTTGATGCTCGTGGCAGGTATCATTATATTCTGACCTTCACCGATGATCTGAGCAGATATGGGTTTGTCTACTTGATGAAACATAAGTCTGAAACATTTGAAAAGTTTAAAGAATTTCAGAGTGAAGTGGAAAATCATCGTAACAAGAAAATTAAGTTTCTACGATCTGATCGTGGAGGTGAATATTTGAGTTATGAGTTTGGTCTTCATTTGAAACAATGCGGAATAGTTTCGCAACTCACGCCACCTGGAACACCACAACGTAACAGTGTGTCTGAACGTCGTAACCGCACTTTATTAGATATGGTGCGATCTATGATGTCTCTTACTGATTTACCGCTATCATTTCGGGGTTATGCTTTAGAGACGGTTGCATTAATGTTAAACAGGGCACCATCAAAATCCGTTGAGACGACACCATATGAACTGTGGTTTGGCAAAAAAACCAAGTTGTCGTTTCTTAAAGTTTGGGGTTGCGATGCTTATGTGAAATTTTTTCAAACTGATAAGCTCGAACCCAAATCGGAGAAATGTGTCTTCATAGGATACCCAAAGGAGACTATTGGGTAAACCTTCTATCACAGATCCGAAGGCAAGATATTCGTTGCTAAGAATGGATCCTTTCTAGAGAAGGAGTTTCTCTTAAAAGAAGTGAGTGGGAGGAAAGTAGAACTTGATGAGGTAACTGCCCCTTCTCCCTTATTGGAAAGTAGTTCATCACAGAAATCAGTTCCAGTGATTCCCACACCAATTAGTGAGGAAGCTAATGATGATGATCATGAAACTTTTGATCAAGTTACTACCGAACCTCGTAGGTTAAGCAGAGTAAGCTCCGCACTAGAGTGGTATGGTAATCCTGTTCTGGAGGTCATGTTACTTGACCATGACAAACCTACGAACTATGAGGAAGCGATGATGAGCCCAGATTCTGCAAAATGGCTTGAGGCCATGAAATCTGAGATGGGATCTGAGGGAGTCCTGGATTAGGGGGTCTCCGGACAGCCGGACTATATCCTTTGGCTGGACTGTTAGACTATGAAGATAGAAGATTGAAGACTTCGTCTTGTGTCCGGATGGGACTCTACTTGGCATGGAAGGCAAGCTAGGCAGTACGGATATGGATATCTCCTCCTTTGTAACCGACCTTGTGTAACCCTACCCTCTCCGGTGTCTATATAAACCAGAGGGTTTTAGTCCGTAGGACACAACAACTACAACATACAATCATACCATAGGCTAGCTTCTATGGTTTAGCCTCTCTGATCTCGTGGTAGATCTACTCTTGTACTACCCATATCATCAATATTAATCAAGCAGGACGTAGGGTTTTACCTCCGTCAAGAGGGCCCGAACCTGGGTAAAAGATCGTGTCCCCTGCCTCCTGTTACCATCCGCCTTAGACGCACAGTTCGGGACCCCCTACCCGAGATCCACCGGTTTTGACACCGACATTGGTGCTTTCATTGAGAGTTCCTCTGTGTCATCGCCGTGAGGCTTGATGGATCCTACTATCATCGATAGCGATGCAATCCAGGGTGAGACTTTTCTCCCCAGACAGATCTTCGTGTTCGGCGGCTTTGCACTATGGGCCAATTTGCTTGGCCATCTGGAGCAGATTGAAAGTTACGCCCCTGGCCACCAGGTCAGGTTTGGAAGCTTAAACTACATGGCCGATATCCGCGGAGACTCGATCTTTGACGGATTCGAGCCTCTGCCTTGTGCGTCACGCGGTCACGATGAGTATGATTTAGCTCTACCACCGGACAGTGTTCAGGAGATCGCACCGACAGCCGCTCTGACCCTCAATTCGGATCCAGTTGCGCCTTCCGCGGACGGGTGGATGGACCCCGCCACGGAGGCCTTACCCTCAGCGGCGATCAAGCCGAACATCAACTTTACCTTACACGAGAGCCGTGTTGTTAAACTACCGGATACTTCTCCAGGAACGGACTCTGAACCGCCTGTGCCTGTTCTGATCGAATCTGGTTGGGCGCCAATCATGGAATTTACCTCCGCAGATATCTTTCAACACTCGCCCTTTGGCGATATACTGAATTCATTAAAGTCTCTCTCCTTGTCAGGAGAATCCTGGCCGAACTATGCCCGGCAGGATTGGGATGCGGATGACGAAGAAATTCGTCGCCCACCCACCACCCACTTAATAGCCACTGTCGATGACTTAACCGACATGCTCGACCCCGACTCCGAAGACATCGACGGTATGGACAATGATGTAGGAGACGAATAGGAACCACTGCCCCTAGGGCACTGGACGCCCACTTCATCACATGACGTATACATGGTGGACACACCAAAAGAAAACGACGACGAGGAATGGAAAGACGCACCAAAGGGTTGTCCCCTCGAGAAGTAGTCAAAGCAGCGGCGTAAGCGCCGCCCCAAATCCCGCCTCAACAGAAACAACGATCATATAGACCCAGCGTTAGAGCAGGGCGAACCATCGCCGGATCACAGCAATATGGAGAATCAAACCGAACAACCTGACTCTGTCAAAGATAATAGCCCGGACGACCTCACACCGGACAGACACCCGGAGCAACAGAATGCCCATCAAAGGCTTATTGCCACCGCGAGGAGTCTAAAAAAGCAGAAGCAAAGACTCAAGGCTGCACAAGACACACTCGGAATCAGATGGAGCAAAGTACTCAACGCAGCAGCAAAGTACGACGGCAATCGCCCCACCAAGAGTTACCCGAAGCGGAAGTTACTACCCGAATTCGATGAGGAGGCCTTAGATCCCCTGCAACCAAAAATCAAAATGGCCACCTGGCCGGATAGACGACCTCACGGCCAACATAGAGCGGCAAACAATGCCACATATAAGCCAATACGCGATCCACACGAGGGCTCGCATCACAAGGACGGCGCAACCAGATCCATCTATGGACCACACAAGCGCTCTCCAGCATACGATGCAACACAACAAACATCCAAACAACGCGGTACACCCAGATACAAGGGTGCCCCACACCCCCTATGTTTCACCGATGAGGTGCTAGACCATGAATTTCCAGAAGGATTCAAACCCATAAACATAGAGGCATACGACGGAACAACGGACCTTGGGGTCTGGATTGAGGACTATATCCTCCATATCCATATGGCTCGAGGATATGATCTCCATGCCATCAAATATTTACCCCTCAAGCTCAAAGGGCCAGCTCGGCACTGGCTTAAAATCCTCCCCGAAAGCTCCATTGGAAGCTGTGAAGAGCTCGAAGACGCTTTTCGGGCAAATTTTCAAGGGACTTATGTCCGATCTCCGGACGCGGACGATTTGAGTCATATAACTCAACTGCCCGGAGAGTCAGCCCGAAAGCTTTGGAACATGTTTCTTACTAAAAAGAACCAAATAGTCGACTGTCCGGATGTCGAAGCCTTGGCAGCTTTTAAGCACAACGTCCGTGAAGAATGGCTTGCCAGACACCTCGGCCAAGAAAAGCCGAGAACAATGGCAGCATTAACAAGCCTCATGACCCGCTTTTGCACGGGTGAGGATAGCTGGCTAGCCAGATGCAGCACCAGCGACCCCAGTACATCTGAAGTTAGAGATGGAAACGGGAAATCATGGTGCAACAACAATAACAAACGCCGGAATAAAGAAGACAACACGAAGAGCACGGCAGTAAACGCCGAATTCAAAAGCTCTCGGCCAAGTCAGCAAAAGCCGCCCTCTAAAGGCGCCAGAGATGAACTGTCCAGCCTCAACAAAATTCTGGACCAAATATGTCGGATCCATAGCACCCCCAGTAAACCCGCTAATCATACCCACAGAAAATGTTGGGTCTTCAAGCAGTCCGGCAGGCTCAACGCCGTACACAAGGGGGAGGATACACCAAGAGAAGACGAGGATGAGCCTCTCAAGCAAGACACTGGCGAACAAAAGAAATTTCCACCAGAAGTCAAAACAGTAAACGTGTTACACGTGACCAAGGGGAGAAACAAAGCGGCACTCCCGGATAAATATGCCCAAGGGCCTATCACCGCGGGGTCCTGCCACTGGTCGTCTCAACCGATCATTTTTGACCATTGGGATTACTCAGCAAGTATACGGTGTGCAGGATGGGCTGCCTTGGTATTAGACCCAATAATTGACGGATACCACTTCCCACGAGTCCTGATGGACGGTGGCAGCAGTCTAAACCTGATATATCAGGACACAATCCGCAAGATGGGGATAGACCCAATGAAAATTTGCCACAGCAACACTACCCTTAAAGGAGTAACGCCAGGCCCAGGGGCTCATTGCACGGGCTCCCTGCTACTAGAGGTTATATTCGGCTTCCTCGATAACTTCCGTAGCGAAAATTTAACATTCCACATTGCTCCATTCCAAAGTGGCTATCAGGCACTACTTGGACACGAAGCTTTCGCTCGCTTTAATGCAATACCGCACTACGCTTCCCTTACGCTTAAGATGCCCGGTCCACGTGGCATCATTGCAGTGAATGGGAACATTAAGCGATCCATGCGCGCCGAAGAGAGTGCGACTGCCTTGGCAGCCGCACACTAAAAATGGCCTCACCAGCTAATGCATTTGATAGGTCGTCCAGACCACGGACATGGTTAGACGAGTTCGGCGCAGCTACGTGTAATTCATACCGGAATGATGGCCACACCCCTATTACAAATACAAGGGCTCAACGCGCGTAGACAAGTGCCAATTTTTACTCATCTTTAATCATACATGGTTTCTTTAAAACCTACCTTTTTGCACGACAACTTTTCACCTAAGTTCCTCTCTTTTACAGATGACCACTGTGCTACACCCGTCCAGGATACGGCACAACGGAGACACAAGCGTAGACGTGCAGCAGGGACCCGTCCCAAGGATTCTTTTTAGATTAAGACCCTGCGTCAACCTTTTTTACTGTCTCTTGTTGATACACATCCCTCGGATTCTCAGTACAATGAGAAGGATGCTGGCGTCTTGGCATGTGGCCACGTCAGGATAGTGCACGTACGTGGACACCAGGGGCTTCTTACAAAGGGCACTATTTAGGCCCGGTTTATACCATAAAGACCGAATATCTTAGGGAGTGTTCGGCGTCGCGAGTTTGGCCTTATATGCATCAGCTCCGAATCATGTCTTTGGTAAAATGTTGGGTTTGCCCGGCTCCTATGTTTTGGTACCTTACGTTCCGCTCTATCGGCTAAGGTAGCACTAGGAGAACTACTGCGATTGTGCCCCGGGTCATCTAGACGAGCACCTCAGTAGAGAAAGCCGAAAATTGACTGTCATGATATAGCGTGAGATTGGTCAACCAGTTGATGACCTATCGGAATGTTAGAATTCCTCCACCTTAACGAAGGGCCGTTTCCCGGCCAGGCATGTACGCACCCCGAGTCCGGGAGAGTGCGGAGCCACCAGGGGCTATATAGTAGCCCCACCGTCAAACTCCTATGGCTAAGTGAAAGTGTTAAAGCATTATAGTCCGGTTGCCTCGTTCGCTGCGCTATCACCTCCTTAATAGTACCAAGACGTTGGGTTAAGTGTGAACACGCGCCTTCTGCAAACACCTCCGCATTATATGCGTGGGGGCTGAAGCCGACGACTGCAATCTTTCAGGTTATACGCATGTATACATAAACGGCCGCACAGGAGGCACCATATTACTTTCAGGCAAAAGTATAAACACAACCTTAATAAATTTCATAAAAACATTGTGTTTACAATGGGAATACATGTCACTCAAACATAATATTCTTCGAGCACTGGGACTCTATCAAACGAGCACCCTCGAGAACCTCTTCAAAATAGTGCTCGGCAGCCACTCGGCCTATGGCCGAACAGGGGCCGCAATAGTGGTAGCATCCATCTCCACCCAGTATGCTTTAACATGGGCAAGGGCCATCCGCGAGCCTTCTATGCACGCCGACCTCTTCATCGCATTGATGCGCGGCACCGCACCAAGGAACTGCTGCACTAAGCTGAAATAGCTATTCGGCTTCGGCTTTTCCGGCCACAGCTGATCCACAACAGACCTCATGGCGAGTCCGGACAACCTATTAAGTTCGGCCCATTCGGCTAGCTGATCAGTCAAGGGAAGCGGACGCTCTGGAACATTAAATTGCAACCAGAACAACTTGTCCACTTCACGATCTGTCTGATCTTAGAAGTATTCGACCGCATCGACAACGCTTGCCGCCAAGTCCATATATGCGTCTGCCGAACTCCACAACCGATCTAGAGGGGCATACCGTGGATCCCCGAACCTCCTCTGCAGCAGAAAGGGCTTCCTAGCCGCAATATTCCCAGCTTCGCGCAGCTCCTCCTTCTTCGCCCTCATAGCAGAGCGAGTGTCTCTGGTCACCATCGTGGCCTTTTCAAGGTCCGCTGCCTTCACTCGGTTCTCTTTTTCAAGGAACTGGCAATGGTCGGCAATGTCTTTTATTTCTACGGCCATCTTGGCCATCTTCTCTTTGCTTTCGCAATGCGCGGCCTTCTCGGCTCTTAACTCTTCGGCTGCTTTCAACGCAGCCGCATTACTAACTCTTGCTTGTTCCTTGGCTCGGGCAAGTTCCGCCCGAAGGGTCTCCACGGTGGCAGCTCCGTCTGCAGTCACAACTTATTAAAGATACTGGCATCATGCTGCTCTTATTATGTGACATTCACCATGAAAACATTACTTACCCTGTGACTCGTCAAGCCGCCTGTTAACAAGCTCGATGTCGGCGTCTACCGCATCTAGTTGCCGCTTTAGTTTGGCAAACTCATGAGTCCGGCTAGCCACCGGAGCTCCCATTACCTGCACATTAAAGCGGTATGGTTATTGCCTGGGACTACGATCCTCTGTTCGCCGCCGTTCTCAATGACAACCAGAGTCTCAGGGGCTACTATCTACACAGGGCACACCTAACATGTGCAGTACTATCAAAAAGTATATCATTTCACGTACCTCAAAGCCCGTCAGTAGACTCATAAAAGCTTCATGCAATCCGCTTTCGGTGGACGAAATTCTTTCCATCACCGTACCCATTAACGTACATTGTTCCTCTGAGATGGCTGCTTGCTCCAACAGCTCCCTCAGTATGTCCGACCGCATACCAGACGGTGCCGGACTCTTTTGTTTGCTCTCTTCAAGAGCCAGACGCTGAGGACTTCGGGTGACTATAGGATTATCTTCTGGCCTCACCAGATCGGGAGAGGCCCTCCGTGACGACACTTCAAGGTCGCCCGCTTCTTGAGCGGAGGAGTCCGGGGGAGGCGTTTCGCTCTCCATCATCTCTGAAAGAAGATCCCCCGAAGATGAGCTCTGCTGAGAAGGGCTAAGATCCGAACTGCAAGATAAATACTTCGGTTATTTTCCTCAGAGGTAAGGTAATATATCTTCACTATTGAAGTACTTTCTAATTACTTACAGCTCGTTGGAGGGCTGATCCTCGTGCGGACTTTGTGCGGCAAAAGCACCCTCCAAGGCAGGACCCTCTAGTGGGGATTTCTTCTCCCGTTTGGAAGCCTCGATTTCCGGATCTTCAGAGGCAGTCCTCTTCCTTCCCCGAAGCGAGAGAAGGTCGGATTCTTCTCCTTGGTTATCCTCCTTCACGGAGGTGCTCATTCCCTCGGTTGGAATTGGTAGTGATGGGGGCCCGCTCTCGACCTCATTATTCCCCCCTTTATCTTCCTTTGAGGGCTCCGGGCAGGGTGCTAGCTCGAGCATCTTTTCCAGTACCGGATTCTCCAAACCCTCAGGAAGGGGGGGGCGAACACCGAATCATCTTCGCCTTTGTTAGCCAGTCCTGGTCAAAGAGCGACTTCTCAGAATGACGTCATGGTAAATAATAGACGGTGTGTTCGGCTAAAGGATTACTTACTTGGTCGGCGGTTCGGTTGCTGCTCAGGCCCACGTCCTCGGTAGTATCCGGACACTCTATTTGGGGTCCGAAGAATGATTTGTACATCTCCTCGCACGTCAGGCCGAGGAAATTCTGAATAGCCCGAGGCCCTTCTGGGTTGAACTCCCACATACGGAGGGGCCGACGTTTGCATGGCTGGATTCGTCGAACCAGCATGACTTGCATTACCATAATCAAACTGAAATCTCCTTCGAAGAGATTTTGGATGCAGCTTTGCAGTACAGGCACGTCCTTGGCGGGACCCCAGCTCAGCCCTCTGCTAATCCATGACATCAGTTGTGGTGGAGGGCCCGAGCGGAAAGAAGGGGCAGCCACCCACTTGGCACTTATGGGAGCTGTGACGTAAAACCACTCCTGTTGCCATAATCCGGACACCTCTGGAAAGGATCCTTTGGGCCACAGAGCTCCTGCAATCTTGCTTATTAATGCTCCTCCGCACGCTGCGTGCTGTCCCTCGATTGTCTTCGGCTTCACATCAAAAGTCTTGAGCCACAAGCCAAAGTGAGGGGTAATGCGGAGGAAGGCCTCACACACGACAATAAATGCCGAGATGTGAATAAAGGAGTCCAGGGCTAGATCGTGGAAGTCTAGCCCATAGTAAAACATCGAACCCCTTATGAAGGGATCCAGAGTGAGGCCTAGACCTCGGAGGAAGTGGGAGATGAACACGACATCTTCGTTGGGTTCAGGAGTAGGGACGACCTGCCCTCGGGCAGGCAGCTGATGCGAAACCTCGATGGTCAGGTATCTGGCCTCCCTCAACTTCTTGATGTCTTCTTCCATAACGGAGGAGGGCATCCATCGTCCTTGAAGGCTAGATCCGGACATGATTGAAGGTTCGGAGCACCTGACCTAGGCTTTGGGTGTTAGAACTCGAGGCGGGGGAAGGATTCGATTGAGCTCGGGAGGGAAAAAAGTAAAAGCCTTGTCCCTTTATAAAGAGGGTGAATATCAAGCGTCCTCTCCGTAGCCGTCTGGAACTTGCCTATAATCTAGGAGTCCTAGACACGGTTGGGTTACCCACCCCCATATTGATGAGAATCCCGTAATAAGGGAACACGATCTCTGCTTTGAGAAGACGTGTCAAAAAACTGCCTCGCGTTATGTGCGGGGCTAGTTAAAGAAAACGGTTCGAATAATCACCGGGCCATGACATAACGTCATGCTGCCAAAACAAGTCAGCAAATTAGATTTGCGAAAATATTATTCTCTCTACGGTGGTATGTGGAACTTATTTTGCAGGGTCGAACACTATCCTTGTATTCAAATTCTTCCGTGGTGTATTCGGAGGAGGAACCCGCCTTGCAATGCCGAAGACAATACTACGCACCGGACTCATCATGATTGAAGCCTGGTTCAGGGGCTACTGAGGGAGTCCTGGATTAGGGGGTCTCCGGACAGCCGGACTGTTAGACTATGAAGATACAAGATTGAAGACTTCGTCTCGTGTCCGGATGGGACTCTACTTGGCATGGAAGGCAAGCTAGGCAGTACGGATATGGATATCTCCTCCTTTGTAACTGACCTTGTGTAACCCTAACCCTCTCCGGTGTCTATATAAACCGGAGGGTTTTAGTCCGTAGGACACAACAACTACAACATACAATCATACCATAGGCTAGCTTCTAGGGTTTAGCCTCTCTGATCTCGTGGTAGATCTACTCTTGTACTACCCATATCATCAATATTAATCAAGCAGGACGTAGGGTTTTACCTCCATCAAGAGGGCCCAAACCTGGGTAAAAGATCGTGTCCCCTGCCTCCTGTTACCATCTGCCTTAGACGCACAGTTCGGGCCCCCCTACCCGAGATCCGCCGGTTTTGACACCGACAGGATCCATGTATGAAAATAAAGTGTGGACTTTGGTTGACTTGCCCAATGATCGGCAAGCCATAGAGAATAAATGGATCTTCAAGAAGAAGACTGGCACTGATTGTAATGTTACTGTCTACAAAGCTCGACTTGTTGCGAAAGGTTTTTGACAAGTTCAAGGAGTTGACTATGATGATACCTTCTCACCAGTAGCGATGCTTAAGTCCATACGAATCATGTTAGCAATTGCCGCATTTTATGATTATGAAATTTGGCAAATGGATGTCAAAAATGCATTCCTTAATGGATATCTTAAAGAAGAGTTGTATATGATGCAACCAGAAGGTTTTGTCGATCCAAAAGGTGCTAACAAAGTGTGCAAGCTCCAGCGATCCATTTACGGACTGGTGCAAGTATCTCGGAGTTGGAATATATGCTTTGATAGTGTGATGAAAGCATATGGTTTTATACAGACTTTTGGAGAAGCCTATATTTACAGGAAAGTGAGTGGGAGCTCTAGCATTTCTAATATTATATGTGGATGACATATTGTTGATCGGAAATGATACCGAATTTCCAAATAGCATAAAAGGATACTTGAATAAGAATTTTTCAATGAAAGACCTTAGTGAAAGCTGCTTATATATTGGGCATCAAGATCTATAGAGATAGATCAAGACGCTTAATTGGACTTTCACAAAGCACATACCTTGATAAAGTTTTGAAGAAGTTCAAAATGGGTCAAGCAAAGAAAGGGTTCTTGCCTGTGTTACAAGGTGTGAAGTTGAGTCAGACTCAATGCCTGGCCACTGCAGAAGATAGAGATAAAATGAAAGTCATTCCCTATGCCTCAGCCATAGGTTCTATCATGTATGCAATGATGTGTACCAAACCTGATGTGTGCCTTTCTATTAGTTTAGCAGGGAGGTACCAAAGTAATCCAGGAGTGGATCACTAGACAGCGGTCAAGAACATCCTGAAATACCTGAAAAGGACTAAGGATATGTTTCTCGTTTATGGAGGTGACAAAGAGCTCGTCGTAAACGGTTACATCGATGCGAGCTTTGACACATATCCAGATGACTCAAAGTCACGAACCGAATATGTATTTTTATTGAATGGCGGAGCTGTCACTTGATGCAGTTTTAAGCAGAGCGTCGTGGCAGGATCTAAGTGTGAAGCGGAATACATAGCTGCTTCAGAAGCAGCAAATGAAGGAGTCCGGATGAAGGAGTTCATATCCGATCTAGGTGTAATACCTAGTGCATCGGGTCCAATGAAAATCTTTTGTGACAATACTGGTGCAATTGCCTTGGCAAAGGAATCCAGATTTCACAAGAGAACCAAGCACATCAAGATACGCTTCAATTCCATCCGTGATCAAGTCAAGGAGGGAGACATAGAGATTTGCAAGATACATACGGATCTGAATGTTACAGACCCGTTGACTAAGCCTCTCTCACGAGAAAAACATGATCAACACCAAGACTCCATGGGTGTTAGAATCATTACTGTGTAATCTAGATTATTGACTCTAGTGCAAGTGGGAGACCGAAGGAAATAAGCCCTAGAGGCAATAATGAAGTTGTTATTATATTTCCTTATATCATGATAAATGTTTTTTATTCATGCTAGAATTGCATTAAACGGAAACTTAGTAGATGTGTGAATACATAGACAAACAGAGTGTCCCTAGTATGCCTCTACTTGACTAGCTCGTTAATCAAAGATGGTTAAGTTTCCTAGCCATGGACATGTGTTATCATTTTATGAATGGGATCACAACATTAGAGAATGATGTGATGGACTAGAGCCATCCATTAGCTTAGCACTATGATCATTTAATTTATTGCTATTGCTTTCTTCATGACTTATACATGTCCCTATGACTATGAGATTATGCAACTCCCGAATACCGGAGGAACACCTTGTGTGCTATCAAACGTCACAACGTAACTGGGTGATTATAAAGATGCTCTACAAGTGTCTCCGATGGTGTTTGTTGAGGTGGCATAGATCAAGATTAGGATTTGTCACTCCATGTATCGGAGAGGTATCTCTGGGCCCTCTCGGTAATGCACATCACTATGAGCCTTGCAAGCAATGTGACTAATGAGTTAGTCATGGGATGATGCATTACGGAATGAGTAAAGAGACTTGTCGGTGATGAGATTGAACTAGGTATAATGATATCGACAATCGAATCTCGGACAAGTAACATACCGATGACAAAGGGAACAACGTATGTTGGTACGCGGTTTGACCGATAATGATCTTCATAGAATATGTAGGAACCAATATGAGCATCTAGGTTCCGCTATTGGTTATTGACCGGAGATGAGTCTCAGTCATGTCTACATAGTTCTCTAACCCATAGGGTCCGCACACTTAATGTTCGATGACGATATGTATTATGGTTATGTGATTTGATGTATCGAAAGGTTGTTCGGAGTCTAGGATGTGATCACAGACATGATGAGGAGTCTCGAAATGACCGAGACATAAAGATTCATATATTGGAAGGCTACATTCGGACACCGAAATGGTTCGGGTCGTTCCGGATAAGTTTCAGAGTACTGGGGGTTACCGGAACCCCCCGGGAAGTTATTGGGCCCCATGGGCCTAATGGTGGAAGAGAGGAGGCAGGCCAAGGTGTGGCGCATGCCCCCCCTAGCCCAAACCGAATTGGACCAGGGTTAGGGGGGCCGCCCCCTTTCCTTCTCTTCTTCCTCTCCTTCCTTCTTCTCCTACTTGGACTAGGAAAGGGGGAAACCTACTCCTACTAGGAGTAGGATTCCCCCCCTTGGGCGCGCCCCTTGTGGCCGGCCCTCCTCCTCCTCCCCTCCTTTATATACGGGGGAGGGGGGCACCACATAGACACAAAAGTTAGTCTTTAACCGTGTGCGGTGCCCCCTCCACAGTTTTCCACCTCGGTCCTATTGTCGTAGTGCTTAGGCGAAGCCCTGCGTCAGTAACTTCATCATCACCGTCAACACGCCGTCGTGCTGACGGAACTCACCCTCGGCCTTAGCTGGACAAAGAGTACGAGGGACATCACCGAGCTAAACATGTGCAGATCGCGGAGGTGTTGTGCGTTCGGTACTTGATCAGTTGGATCGCGAAGACGTGCGACTACATCAACCACGTTACTTAACGCTTCCGCTTTCGGTCTACGAGGGTATGTAGACACACTCTCCCCTCTCGTTTCTATGCATCTCCTAGATAGATCTTGCGTGATCGTAGGATTTTTTTTGAAATACTGCATTCCCCAACAAAACTGTGGAAGGGGCACCGCACACGGCTAAGAGATTGTCTGTTGTGCTTTGGGGTGCCCCCTGGCCACGTATATAAAGGAGGAGAGGGAGGAGGCCGGGGGCCATGAGGGGGCGCGCCAAGGGGGAGTCCAACTAGGATTCCCAATCCTAGCTGGACTCCCTTTCCTATTCCAAGAGGGGAAGGAGGGAAGGAGAGGGAGAGGAAGAGGAAAGAGGGGGGCGCGCCCCCTCCCCCTAGTCCAATTTGGACTGCCCTTGGGGGGGCACCCTGTGGGCTGCCCTCTCCTACTCCCTTATGGCCCATCTAGGCCCATAACTTCCCCGGGGGGGGGGGGGGTTCCGGTAACCCCTTGGTTCCCTGATAAACATCTGAAACATTATGAAACCTTTCTGGTGTTCGAATACCTTCTTCCAATATATCAATCTTTACCTCTCGACCATTTCGAGACTCCTTGTCATGTTCGTGATCTCATCCGGGACTCCGAACAAACTCCGGTCATAAAATCACATAACTCATAATACAAATCGTCATCGAACGTTAAGCGTGCGGACCCTACGGGTTCGAGAACTATGTAGACATGACCACATCTCTGGTCAATAACCAATAGCGGAACCTGGATGCTCATATCGGCTCCTACATATTCTACGAAGATCTTTATCGGTCAAACCGCATAACAACATACATCATTCCCTTTGTCATCGGTATGTTACTTGCCCGAGATTCGATCGTCGGTATCATCACACCTAGTTCAATCTCGTTACCGGCAAGTATCTTTTCTCGTTCCATAGTGCATCATCCCGCAACTAACTCATTAGTCACTGCTTGCAAGGCTTATAGTGATGTGCATTACCGAGAGGGCCCAGGGATAGCTCTCCGACACACGGAGTGAAAAATCCTAATCTTGATCTATGCCAACTCAACAAACACCTTCGGAGACACCTGTAGAGCATCTTTATAATCACCCAGTTACGTTGTGACGTTTGATAGCACATAAAGTGTTTCTTCACTGGAGTTGCATAATCTCATAGTCAGAGGAATACGTATAAGTCATGAAGAAAGCAATAGCAATAAAACTAAACGATCATAATGCTAAGCTAACGGATGGGCCTTGTCCATCACATCATTTTCTAATGATGTGATACCGTTCATCAAATGCCAACACATGTCTATGGTTAGGAAACTTAACCATCTTTGATTAACGAGCTAGTCAAGTAGAGGCATATTAGGGACACTCTGTTTGTCTATGTATTCACACATGTACTAAGTTTCTGGTTAATACAATTCTAGCATGAATAATAAACTTTTATCATAATATAAGGAAATATAAATAACACCTTTATTATTGCCTTTAGGGCATATTTCCTTCACAAATTTCCTCCCGCATCCGTCCGCGGACAAGTGGGCTAGTCGGGGGCACATATGCGAGAGGACGACATCCAAACCTAGCCGCGTACGTTTCAAACTCTTTTTCAACAAACCGGATGAAATTCGTGCAAACAAGGCCGGATTTCATACAAACCGAACAAGAACTGTTAGATTTTTGACATATTTCAACTAAAAATGAAACATGGCTAGTCTACGACCGGCGCGGCGGGTCTCCAGCATTGTCCCCATGTAGGGGCGGGCCCAGGATTTCAAGAGTGTGTATTCAAAATTTTAAAGGCTGTTTTTCGAAAGTCTAAAGCCTTGTTTTGGCATATATAACGGATTCTAGTACCAGTTTACACAAATTGGGTAATAACTATGGAAACCGCAGAACCTAATATATTCATAGAATTGATCATAATTTCAAATTTCCATCTTATATTAAATACTAATTGTTCAAAGATCAAAGTGGCAACATATAAGATATATAGAGATGGAAAATAAGTAATGATAAAAAGCTGACAAATTGCAGGATGACAGTCCTATCCTTGATGTTTTGAAAATGAGTTTAGTTAACTAAGAATCTTTATGTTTGGCAACACTAGAGGAATTTTAGTTTTCTAGTATGTTAGAGGGTATTCTCTTGAATGAACTATTTAGAAACAAGCTAAGAAGCATGAGATACAGAGAGAAATAAATAACCAAAATCTAATTAGCAAGGTGAATAGATCTAATTACAATAAACAGATCATATGTACTGGTACTGCTATGTGAACCTAGGGATTTCAAATTGAAGACCGATGTGTGCAAATATTGGTACCAAAGGGAGCGGGGGATGGATGACATACACATACGCTGGAATCTGGATGATGCGCCGCTCGCCCGTGGCTGCCGCCAGTTCATGACCTAGATCGATAGAATTTGGGAATTGGGAAGGTAACTTTTTTTGAGGGGTGAAAAACAATTTATTCATCACCAAAATCCACATGAAGTGGGATACAAGAAGGGTCATGGGGATTTCCAAGCCACACATGGCATCCCAGACCCTGAGAAAGAGCAAATTTAGCTAGTCTATGTGCCTCATAGTTTACGGCACGACCCTCCCAAGCAAAATTACAATTAAATGTAGTAGCACTAAGATTTATTTCACTAATAATAGCACCATACCGGCCTTTGGTCCCCTCAGAAATGTCTGAGACAACTTGTTTGCAATCCGAGGCAATGATGAACTATTGTAAGTTGAGATCCTCTGCCAACGCTAAGGCCTCCCGTCAAGCAATCGCCTCCAAAATAGTAGGATCGCATACACCATAAGTGACTAGTGCTGATCTTCCAAGATAGAATCCTTGGTCATCCCTGCAGATAGCAGCAGCTGAGCCTCGACTCTCGAACCTAACCCCGGCATCCACATGAATTTTTGCATTGCCCATTGGGGGAGCCTTGGGTCTAGCAGCAGGAGCCACATGCAATAATAAAGTTATTATTTATTTCCTTATATCATGATAAATGTTTATTACTCATACTAGAATTGTATTAACCGGAAACAAGATACATGTGTGAATACGTAGACAAACAGAGTGTCACTAGTATGCCTCTACATGACTAGCTCGTCGATAAAAGATGGTTATGTTTCCTAGCCATAGACATGAGTTGTCATTTGATTAACGGGATCACATCATTAGGAGAATGATGTGATTGACTTGACCCATTCCGTTAGCTTAGCACTTGATCGTTTAGTATGTTGCTATTGCTTTCTTCATGACTTATACATGTTCCTATGACTATGAGATTGTGCAACTCCCGTTTACCGGAGGAACACTTTGTGTGCTACCAAACATCACAATGTAACTGGGTGATTATAAAGGTGCTCTACAGGTATCTCCGAAGGTACTTGTTGAGTTGGCGTATTTCGAGATTAGGATTTGTCACTCCAATTGTCGGAGAGGTATCTCTGGGCCCACTCGGTAATGCACATCACTATAAGCCTTGCAAGCAATGTAACTAATGAGTTAGTTGCAGGATGATGTATTACGGAATGAGTAAAAGAGACTTGTCGGTAACGAGATTGAACTAGGTATTGAGATACCGATGATCGAATCTCGGGCAAGTAACATACCGATGACAAAGGGAACAACGTATGTTGTTATGCTGTTTGACCGATAAAGATCTTCGTATAATATGTGGGAGCCAATATGAGCATCCAGGTTCCGCTATTGGTTATTGACCGGAGATGTGTCTCGGTCATGTCTACATAGTTCTCGAACCCGTAGGGTCCGCACGCTTAAAGTTCGGTGACGATTTGTATTATGAGTTTATGTGATTTGATGTACCAAAGGTAGTTCGGAGTCCCTAATGAGATCGGGGACATGACGAGGAGTCTCGAAATGGCCGAGACGTAAAGATCGATATATTGGACGACTATATTCAGACATCGGAAAGGTTCCGAGTGATTCGGTTATTTTTCGGAGTACCGGGGAGTTATGGGAATACGGGGAAGAAGTATTGGGCCTCATGGGCCAAGTGGTGGAAGAGAAGAGGTAGGGCGCGTGGCCCCCATAGCCCAAACTGA
>NC_041392.1:168664107-168692502 GCF_002162155.2 Triticum dicoccoides
GGGGGGGGGGGGTGGGCCCCCTTTCATCCTTTTCTCCCTCTCCTTCCTTCTCCCCTTCCCCCTTCCTTTCCTCCCTCCTAGTAGGAGTAGGAAAGGGGAGTCCTACTCCTACTAGGAGGAGGACTCCTCCTCCTGGCGTGCCCTAGGAGGGCCGACTGGCCTCCCCCCTTGCTCCTTTATATACGGGGATAGGGGGCACCCTAGAACACAACAATTGATCATTGATCTCTTAGCCGTGTGCGGTGCCCCCCTCCAACATAATCCACCTCGATCATATCGTAGCGGTGCTTAGGCGAAGCCCTACGTTAGTAGCATCATCATCACCGTCACCACGCCGTCGTGCTGATGAAACTCTCCTGTGAAGCTTTGCTGGATCAGAGCTCGCGAGATGTCATCGAGTTGAACGTGTGCAAAACTCGGAGGTGCCGTGCGTTTGGTACTTGGATCGGTTGGATCGTGAAGACGTACGGCTACATCAACCGCGTTGTGCTAATGCTTCCACTTTTGGTCCATGAGGGTACGTGGACACACTCTCCCCTCTCGTTGCTATGCATCACCTTGATCCTGAGTGTGCGTAGGATTTTTTTTGAAATTACTACGTTCCCCAACAGTGGCATCCGAGCCAGGTTTATGCGTAGATGTTATATGCACGAGTAGAACACAAGTGAGTTGTGGGTGATACAAGTCATACTGCTTACCAGCATGTCATACTTTGGTTCGGCGGTATTGTTGGATGAAGTGGCCCGGACCGACATTATGCATACGCTTACGCGATACTGGTTCTACCGACGTGCTCTGCACACATGTGGTTGGCGGGTGTCAGTTTCTCCAACTTTAGTTGAATCGAGTGTGGCTACGCCCGGTCCTTGTGAAGGTTAAAACAATACTAACTTGACGAAATATCGTTGTGGTTTTGATGCGTAGGTAAGAACGGTTCTTGCTCAGCCCGTAGCATCCACGTAAAACTTGCAACAACAAAGTAGAGGATGTCTAACTTGTTTTTGTAGGGCTTGTTGTGATGTGATATGGTCAAGACATGATGACATATAAGTTGTTGTATGAGATGATCATGTTTTTTTGAAGTTATTGGCAACTAGCAGAAGCCTTACGGTTGTCTCTTTATTGCATAAGATGCAAGCGCCAAACAATTGCTTTATTTTTTCGCTATGCGATAGCAATAGTTGCAAGAGCAATAGTTGGCGAGAGGACCATGTGACGACACTCTGATAAAAGATCAAGATGATGGAGATCATGGTGTCATGCCGGTAACAATGGAGATCATGATAGTACTTTAGAGATGGAGATCAAAAGCACAAGATGATGATGGCCATATCATGTCACATATTTTGATTGCATGTGATGTTTATCTTTTATTCATCTTATTTTGCTTAGTTTGACGGTAGCTTTATAAGATGATCTCTCACTAAATTTCAAGGTAAAAGTGTTCTCCCTGAGTATGCACCGTTGCCAAAGTTCGTCGTGCCGAGACACCACGTGATGATCGGGTGTGATAAGCTCAACGTTCATCTACAACGGGTGTAAGACAGTTTTGCACACGCAGAATACCCGGGTTAAACTTGACGAGCCTAGCATATACAGATATGGCCTCGGAACAGTGAGACCGAAAGGTCGAGCGTGAATCATATAGTGGATATGATCAACATAGTGATGTTCACCACTGTAAACTACTCCATCTCACGTGATGATCGGACATGGTTTAGTTGATATGGATCACGTGATCACTTAGATGATTAGAGGGATGTGTATCTAAGTGGGAGTTCTTAAGTAATACGATTAATTGAACCTAAATTTATCATGAACTTAGTCCTAATAGTATTTGCATATCTATGTTGTAGATCAATAGCTCGCACATAGCTTCCCCATTTATTTTTGATATGTTCCTAGAGAAAAATAAATTGAAAGATGTTAGTAGCAATGATGCGGATTGGATCCGTGATCTAAGGATTATCCTTATTGCTGCATAGAAGAATTATGTCCTTGATGCACCGCTAGGTGATGGACCTATTGTAGGAGTATATGCAGACATTATGAATGTTTGGCAAAGCTCAGTATGATGACTACTTGATAGTTTAGTGCACCATGCTTTACAGCTTAGAACTGGGACTTCAAAAATGTTTTGAACGCCACGGAGCATGTAAGATGTTCCAAGAGTTGAAATTAGTATTTCATACTCATGCCCGTGTCGAGAGGTAGGAGACCTCTGACAGTACTTTGCCTACAAAATGGAGGAGAATAGCTCAGCTAGTGAGCATGTGCTTAGAATGTCTGAGTGCTACAATCACTTGAATCAAGTGGGAGTTAATCTTCCAGATAAGATAGTGATTGACATAATTCTCTAGTCACTATCACCAAGTTACTGGAACTTCGCGATGAACTATAATATTCAAGGGATAACGGAAACGATTCCCAAGCTATTCGTGATGCTGAAATCGACGAAGGTAGAAATCAAGAAAAGCATCAAGTGTTGATGGTTGACAAGACCACTAGTTTCAAGAAAAGGGCAAATGGAAGAAAGGGAACTTCAAGAAGAACGACAAGCAAGTTGCTGCTCAAGTGAAGAAGCCCAAGTCTACTAAGCCTGAGACTAAGTGCTTCTACTACAAAGGGACTGGTCACTGGAAGCAGAACTACCCCAAGTACTTGGCGGATAAGAAGGATGGCAAAGTGAACAAATGTATATTTGATATACATGTTATTGATGTGTACTTTACTAGTGTTTATAGAAACCCCTCAGTATTTGATACTAGTTCAGTCGTTAAGATTAGTAACTCGAAACAGGAGTTGCAGAATGAACAAAGACTAGTTAAGGGTGAAGTGATGATGTGTGTTGGAAGTGGTTCCAAAATTGATATGATCATCATCGCACACTCCCTATACTTTTGGGATTAGTGTTGAACCTAAATAAATGTTATTTGGTGTTTGCGTTAAGCATGAAAATGATTTGATCATGTTTATTGCAATACGGTTATTCATTTAAAGTTAGAGAATAATTGTTGTTCTGTGTGCATGAATAAAACCTTCAATGGTCATACACCCAAGGTGAATGGTTTATTGAATCTCGATCGTAGTGATACACATATTCGTATTGAAGCCAAAAGATGCAAAGTTAATAATGATAGTGCAACTTATTTGTGGCACTGCCGTTTAGATCATACTAGTGTAAAGAGCATGAAGAAAATCCATGCCGATGGGTTTTTGGAATCACTTGATTATGAATCAGTTGATGCTTGCGAACCATGCCTCATGGGAAAGATGACTAAGACTCCGTTCTCCGGAATAATGGAGCAAGCAACTGACTTATTGGAAATAATACATACTGATGTATGCGGTCGAATGAGTGTTAAGGCTCGCTGCGAGTATCGTTATTTTCTGACCTTCACAGATGATTTGAGCAGATATGGGTATATCTACTTGATGAAACATAAGTCTGAAACATTTGAAAATTTCAAAGAATTTCAGAGTGAAGTGGAAAATCATCATAACAAGAAAATAAAGTTTCTGCGATCTGATCGTGGAGGAGAATATTTGAGTTACGAGTTTAGTCTTCATTTGAAACAATGCGAAATGGTTTCGCAATTCACGCCACCTGGAACACCATAGCATAATGGTGTGTCTGAACGTCATAACTGTACTATATTAGATATGGTGCAATCTATGATGTCTCTTACCGATTTACCACTATCATTTTGGGGTTATGCATTAGAGACAACTGCATTCATGTTAAATAAACCTAGGAACGGTTATTAAAAAACTGGGTGAAACGGTTCGGTTCTTGCTTTGGGTTTGATTGGTTCAGGTTTTATTGGGCTGAATCTTTTTTAGTTTGGTTTTGGTTTGGGTATGTGAAGAAACCAATTTAGGTATAGTTGGTTATGGGCTTAAACAATTTGGTTATTAACGGCTATAAACTATGGGTCCAAACCGGTTTCTGGGCATTGGTTATGTGCAATAAGCAACTAAGCATTGACAACGAGTATCTTTGATCCGCGTACATGCTGCGATGCACTATGTAATTCTGTATTATGGGGAAATACCACATGCAAATTGAATGTGTTTGCTTGTGCTTTAGCTAAGCAATTGGTTTTAATACACTTGTTAATGAGCTTTTTAGTCGTGGGCATTGTCTTTTTACACTTGTTGTGTGTCGACCGTATCTCAATGATAACTTTGTTCCCAAACTATTGTAGATGCACTTATGCCTTTTCTATGTTGTCAGAGTAAATTACCACGGGTAGCCTAGCCGGCTCCCCCCGGCTCTTTAGAAAAATTATAGGCCGATCGAGCCTCCAAGCATCCAAGACGTGGGGCCGCCTTCCCCCAGCTGGCTACCTCTCAGGCCGGCTGCACAAAGGTGGCCCAGCCCTAAAATCCTTGTGAAACAAAACCACGAGAGGGCCGGCTCCAAGAAGCCGGCCACGAGAAGGCCGACTCCAAGAAGCCGGCCCCTCAGCAGGCGGCCAAGATCGTGCCCTCAGAGTCTGCGCCCACATAATGGCGATGAGATGGGGCGTGGCTATAGTGAATCCTGCCACCCTCGAATCCTGGGGCGCGCATGGCCACCGTACGCCGTACGAGGCGGCCATCACCCATCCGGCGCGGCACTGTTGCCATGTTGACCATGACGTCACCTAGGCGAGCAGTCAGTATGACCCGTGGGTGGCAGGCCCCCTCAGTCAGGGAGACATCCAAAGGCGGCCAGGCCTCTCGCAGTCGGCCTGGGGTATGGCCGGCTCCCAATAGCCGGCTAGCTCTCTCCCTCGAAGGAGGTGCCTCATTAAGGAGATAAGACGAGGTAAGGCTACAGTGATGAGCCGCCCGGCGGTGGCACTGTAGCCATGCTTACCACGATGAAGCCCTCGTCACTAGAGGCGAGGCAATAGTAACCAGCCTCCAACAAGACTCCCGAGCGGTGGGACCGACCTGTCGACCAGAAGGCTGGCAGCCAGCGGGGTCCACCAGTCGGTGGGCCCCATTGGTCGGCGGAGAAGCTGGCGAGCGTAGACACAGATGGCTGGGGCCCACGCCCAGCCGGATTACTGTTGTACCCCTGGGGGGTAGGCCTATATAAACCCCCCAGGGCACCCATGCAGAGGGATCCCCTTTTTTGGATAGTTTTAGACACCTCATCGAGAGGATAAGCGGGCCAGCCTTGCCCTTCTTCATGTTGGGGATCGTAGCAGAAATTTAAAATTTTCTACCCATCACCAAGATCAATCTATGGAGTAATCCAGCAACGAGAGGAAGGGGAGTGCATGTACATACCCTTGTAGATCGCTAAGCGGAAGCGTTGCAACAATGCGGTTGGTGGAGTCGTACACGTAGCAATTCAGATCGCGATCGATTCCGATCTAAGTACCGAACAACGGCGCCTCCGCGTTCAACACACGTACAGCCCGGTGACGTCTCCCGCGCCTTGATCCAGCAAGGAGAGAGGGAGAGGTTGGGGAAGACTCCGTCCAGCAGCAGCACGACGGCGTGGTGGTGGTGGAGGAGCGCGGGACTCCAGCAGGGCTTCGCCAAGCACTACGAGAGTCGAGGTGGGAGAGAGGTAGGGCTGCGGCAAGAGGGAGATCAAATCATGTGTTGGGTAGCCCACAATACCTCAAGTATATCTAGGTGGAGGGGAGGGGCTGCACCCCCTTCTAGGGTTCCCTCCCTAGGGGGGGCGGCAGCCCTAGATGCCATCTAGGGTGGCGGCCAAAGGGGAGAGGAGAGGGGGGCGCCCTAGGGTGGGCCTTAAGGCCCATCTGGACCTAGGGTTTGCCCCCTTCCCACTCTCCATGCGCCTTGGGCCTTGGTGGGGGGGGGGGGCGCACCTGCCCACCTGGGGCTGGTCCCCTCCCATACTTGGCCCACGCAGCCTTCTGGGGCTGGTGGCCCCACCTGGTGGACCCCCGGGACCCTCCCGGTGGTCCCGGTACGTTACCGATAGCACCCGAAACTTTTCCGGTGACCAAAATGGGACTTCCCATATATAAATCTTTACCTTTGGACCATTCCAGAACTCCTCGTGACGTCCGGGATCTCATCCGGGACTCCGAACAACATTCGGTAACTGCGTACATACTTTCCCAATAACCCTAGCGTCATCGAACCTTAAGTGTGTAGACCCTACGGGCTCGGGAGTCATGCAGACATGGCCGAGACAACTCTCCGGTCAATAACCAACAGCGGGATCTGGATACCCATGTTGGCTCCCACATGCTCCACGATGATCTCATCGGATGAACCACAATGTCAAGGATTCAATCAATCCCGTATACAATTCCCTTTGTCTATCGGTATAGTACTTGCCAGAGATTCAATCGTCGGTATCCCGATACCTTGTTCAATCTCGTTACCGACAAGTCTCTTTACTCGTTCCGTAACACATCATCCCATGATTAACTCCTTGGTTACATTGTGCACATTATGATGATGTCCTACCAAGTGGGCCCAGAGATACCTCTCCGTTTACACGGAGTGACAAATCCCAGTCTCGATTCGTGCCAACCCAACAGACAGTTTTGGAGATACCCGCAGTGCATCTTTATAGCCACCCAGTTACGTTGTGACGTTTGGTACACCCAAAGCATTCCTACGGTATCCGGAAGCTGCACAATCTCATGGTCTAAGGAAATGATACTTGACATTAGAAAAGCTTTAGCATACAAACTACACGATCTTGTGCTAGGCTTAGGATTGGGTCTTGTCCATCACATCATTCTCCTAATGATGTGATACCGTTATCAATGACATCCAATGCCCATGATCAGGAAACCATGACCATCTATTGATCAACGAGCTAGTCAACTAGAGGCCTACTAGGGACATGTTGTTGTCTATGTATCCACACATGTATCTGAGTTTCCTATCAATACAATTCTAGCATGGATAATAAACGATTATCATGAACAAGGAAATATAATAATAACTAATTTATTATTGCCTCTAGGGCATATTTCCAACAGTCTCCCACTTACACTAGAGTCAATAATCTAGTTCACATCACTATGTGATTGCAATGAATCCAACACCCATGGGGTTTGTTCATATCTTACTTGTGAGAGAGGTTTATTAGTCAATGAGTCTGAACCTTTCAAATCCATGTGTGTTTTACAAATCTCTATGTCATCTTGTAGATGCAGCTACCACGCGCTACTTGGAGCTATTCCAAATAACTGTTCTACTATACGAATCCGATTTACTACTCAGAGTCATCCGGATTAGTGTCAAAGTTTGCATCGACGTAACCCTTTATGACGAACTCTTTTACCACCTCCATAATTGAGAAAATTCCTTAGTCCACTAGTTACTAAGGATAACCTTGACCGTTGTCCTGTGATCCATTCCTAGATCACACTTGTACCCCTTGACTGACTCATGGCTTAGCACACTTCAGGTGCGGTACACAACATTGCATACTTTAGAGCCTACGTCTAAAGCATAGGGGACGACCTTCGTCCTTTCTCTCTATTCTGCCGTGGTCAGGTCTTGAGTTTTACTCAATACTCATACCTTATAACACAGCCAAGAACTCCTTCTTTGCCGATCTATTTTTGAACTCCTTCAAAAAAAATTCATGGTATGTGTTCGTTTGAAAGTACTTTTAAGTGATTTTGATCTATCCTTATAGATCTTGATGCTCAATGTTCAAGTAGCTTAATCCAGGTTTTCCATTGGAAAACACTTTTCAAATAACCCTGCATGCTTTCCAGAAATTCTACATCATTTTTGATCAACAATATGTGAACAACATATACTCATAAAAAATTCTATAGTGCTCCCACTCACTTCTTTGGAAATACAAGTTTCTCATAAACTTTGTATAAACCCAAAATCTTTGATCATCTCATCAAAGCGTACATTCCAATTCCGAGATGCTTACTCCAGTCCTTAGAAGGATTGCTGGAGCTTTGCATACTTGTTAGCATCTTTCAGGATTGACAAAACCTTCTGGTTGTATCACATACAACCTTTCCTCAAGAAAACACCGAGGAAACAATGTGTTGACATCCTATCTGCAAGATTTCATAAATAATGTAGTAACTGCTAACATAATTCCAACAGACTCTTAGCATCGCTACGAGTGAGAAAGTCTCATCGTAGTCAACTCCTTTGAACTTGTCAGAAAACATCTTAACGACAAGTTGAGCTTTCTTAATGGTGACACTTACCATCATTGTCCGTCTTCCTTTTAAAATCCATCTGCACCCAACAGCCTTACGACCATCAAGTAGTTCTTCCAAAGTCTATACTTTGTTTTTATACATGGATCCTCTCTCGGATTTTATGGCCTCGAGCCATTCATCAGATTCCGAGCCCACCATCGCTTCTCCATAGCTCGTAGGTTCATTGTTGTCTAGCAACATGACTTCCAAGACAGGATTACGTACCACTCTGAAGTAGTATGCATCCTTGTCGACCTATGAGGTTTGGTAGTGACTTGATCTGAAGTTTCATGATCACTATCATAAGCTTCCACTTCAATTGGTGTAGGTGCCACAGGAACAACTTCCTGTGCCCTGCTACATACTAGTTGAAGTGACGGTTCAATAACCTCATCAAGTCTCCATCATCCTCCCACTCAGTTCTTTCGAGAGAAACTTTTCCTCGAGAAAGGACCCGTTTCTAGAAACAATCACGTTTGACTCCGGATCTGAAATAGGAGGTATACCCAACTGTTTTGGGTATTCTATGAAGATGCATTTATCCGCTTTGGGTTCGAGCTTAATCCTGAAACTTTTTCACATAAGCGTCACAGCCCCAAACTTTTAAGAAACGATAGCTCAGGTTTCTCTGAACCATAGTTCATACGGTGTCGTCTCAACGGAATTGTGTGGTGCCCTATTTAAAGTGAATGCGGTTGTCTCTAATGCCTAACCCATAAACGATAGTGGTAATTCGATAAGAGACATCATGGTATGCACCATATCCAACAGGGTGCAGTTATGATGTTCGGACACACCATCACACTATGGTGTTCCAGGCGGTATTAGTTGTGAAACAATTTCCACAATGTCTTAATTGTGTGCCAAACTCGTAACTCAGATATTCGTCTCTATGATCATATCATAGACATCTTGTCACGATGATCTTCAACTTCACTATGAAATTACTTGAACCTTTCAATAATTCAGACTTGTGTTTCATCAAGTAAATATACTCAGCATCTACTCAAATCATCTATGAAGTAAGAACATAACGATATCCACTGCGTGCCTCAGCACTCATTGGATTGCACACATCAAAATTTATTACTTCCAACAAGTTGCTTTCTTGTTCCATCTTACTGAAAATGAGGTCTTTCAGTCATCTTGCCCATGTGGTATGATTTGCATGTCTCAAGTGATTCAAAATCAAGTGAGTCCAAACGATCCATCTGTGTGGAGTTTCTTCATGCATATCTACCAATAGACATGGTTCGCATGTCTCAATCTTTTCAAAAACGAGTGAGTCCAAAGATCCATCAACGTGGAGCTTCTTCATGCGTTTTACACCAACATGACTGAAATGGCAGTGCCACAAGTACGTGGTACTATCATTACTATCTTATATCTTTTGGCATGAACATGTGTATCACTACGATCGAGATTCAATAAACCATTCATTTTAGGTGCAGGACCATTGAAGGTATTATTCAAATAAATAGAGTAACCATTATTCTCCTTAAATGAATAACCGTGTGGCGATAAACATAATCCAATCATGTCTATGCTCCACGCAAACACCAAATAACAATTATTTCGGTTTAACACCAATCCCGATGTAGAGGGAGCGTGCGATGTTTGATCACATCAACCTTGGAAACACTTCCAACACATATCGTCATCTCACCTTTAGCTAGTCTCTGCAGCCCTTTATTTCGAGTTACTAACGCTTAGCAACCGAACCGGTATTTAATACCCTGGTGCTACTAGGAGTACTAGTAAAGTACACAATAATATGACGTATATCCAAAATACTTCTGTCGACCTTGCCAGCCTTCTCATCTACCAAGTATCTAGGGTAGTTCTGCTCCAGTGACCGTTCCCCTCATTATAGAAGCACTTAGTCTCGGGTTTGGTTCAACCTTGGGTTTCTTCACTAGAGCAGCAACTGATTTGCCGTCTCATGAAGTATCCCTTCTTTCTCTTGCCCTTCTCGAAACTAGTGGTTTAACCATCAACAATTGATGCTCCTACTTGATTTCTACTTTCACGATGTCAAACATCACGAGTTGCTCAAGGATCATCATGTCTATCCCTGATATGTTATAGTTCATCACGAAGCTCCAATAGCTTGGTGGCAGTGACTATGGAGAACCATCACTATCTCATCTGGAAGTTTAACTCCCACTCGATTCAAGCGATTGCAGTACTCAGACAATCTGAGCACATGCTCAACGATTGAGTTTTTCTCCCTTAGTTTGCAGGCTTAAGAAACTTGTCAGAGGTCTCATACATCTTGATGTGGGCACTAGTCTGAAATTCCAATTTCAGTCTTTGGAACATCTCATATGTTCTGCGACGTTTCAAAAACGTCTTTGGTGCCACAATTCTAAACCGTTAGTATTACGTACTGAACTATCACGTAGTCATCAAAACGTGTATGTCAGATGTTTCCCAACATCTGTAGACGATGCTCGAGGTTCAACACACTGAGCGGTGCATTAAGGACATAACCCTTCTGTGCAACAATGAGGACAATCCTCAGTTCACGGACCCAGTCCGCATAATTGCTACTGTGAACTCTCAACTAAATTTTCTCTAGGAACATATCTAAAACAGTAGAACCAAAGCGTGAGCTATGACATAATTTGCAAAGACCTTTTGACTATGTTCATGATAATTAAGTTCATCTAATCAAATTATTCAATGAACTCCCACTTAGATAGACATCCATCTAGTCATCTAAGTGATACATGATCCGAGTCAACTATGCCGTGTCTGATCATCACGTGAGACGGACTAGTCATCATCGGTGAACATCTTCATGTTGATCGTATCTTCTATACGACTCATGTTCCACCTTTTCGGTCTTCCGTGTTCCAAGGCCATGTCTGTACATGCTAGGCTCGTCAAGTCAACCTAAGTGTATTGCGTGTGTAAATCTGGCTTACACCCGTTGTATTCGAACGTTAGAATCTATCACACCCGATCATCACGTGGTGCTTCGAAACAACGGACCTTAGCAACGGTGCATAGTTAGGGGGAACACTTTCTTGAAATTTTAGTGAGGGACCATCTTATTTATGCTACCGTTGTTCTAAGCAAATAAGATGTAAACATGACAAACATCACATGCAAATCATAAAGTGACATGATATGGCCAATATCGTCTTGCGCCTTTGATCTCCATCTTCGAGGCGTGGCATGAACACCATCATCACCGGCATGACACCATGATCTCCATCATTGTGTCTTCATGAAGTTGCCTCGCCAACTATTGCTTCTACTACTATGGCTAACGGTTAGCAATAAATTAAAGTAATTACATGGCATTTTCATTGACACGCAGGTCATAAATAAATTAAGAAAACTCCTATGGCTCCTGCCAGTTGTCATACTCATCGACATGCAAGTCGTGATTCCTATTACAAGAACATGATCAATCTCATACATCACATATATCGTTCATCACATCCTTTTGGCCATATCACATCACATAATATACCCTGCAAAAACAAGTTAGACGTCCTCTAATTGTTGTTGCATGTTTTACGTGGCTGCTATGGGTTTCTAGAAAGAACATTTCTTACCTACGCAAAACCACAACGGTGATATGCCAATTGCTATTTACCCTTCATAAGGACCCTTTTCATTGAATCCGATCTGACTAAAGTGGGAGAGACAGACACCCGCCAGCCACCTTATGCATCAAGTGCATGTTAGTCGGTGGAACCTGTCTCACGTAAGTGTACGTGTAAGGTCGGTCCGGGCCGCTTCATCCCACAATGCCGCCAAATCAAGATAAGACTAGTAATGGCAAGCAAATTGAACAAATCATCACCCACAACTACTTTGTGTTCTACTCGTGCATAGAAACTACGCATAGACCTAGCTCATGATGCCACTGTTGGGGATCGTAGCAGAAATTTAAAATTTTCTACGCATCACCAAGATCAATCTATGGAGTAATCTAGCAACGAGAGGAAGGGGAGTGCATCTACATACCCTTGTAGATCACTAAGCGGAAGCGTTGCAAGAACGCAGTTGGTGGAGTCGTACATGTAGCGATTCAGATCGCGGTCGATTCCGATCTAAGCACCGAACAACGGCGCCTCCACATTCAACACACGTACAGCCCGGTGACGTCTCCCGCACCTTGATCCAGCAAGAAGAGAGGGAGAGGTTGGGGAAGACTCCGTCCAGTAGAAGCACGACGGCGTGGTGGTGGTGGAGGAGCGCGTGACTCCAGTAGGGCTTCGCCAAGCACTACGAGAGACGAGGAGGGAGAGAGGTAGGGCTGCGCCAAGAGGGAGATCAAATCATGTGTTGGGCAGCCCCCAATACCTCAAGTATATATAGGGGGAGGGGAGGGCCTGCGCCCCCTTCTAGGGTTCCCTCCCTAGGGGGGGCGGCAGCCCTAGATGCCATCTAGGGTGGCGGCCAAAGGGGAGAGGAGAGGGGGGCGCCCTAGGGTGGGCCTTAAGGCCCATCTGGACCTAGGGTTTGCCCCTTCCCACTCTCCATGCGCCTTGGGCCTTGGTGGAGGGGGGGGGGGTGCACCAGCCCACCTAGGGCTGGTCCCCTCCCACACTTTGCCCACACAGCCTTCTGGGGCTGGTGGCCCCACCTGGTGGACCCCCGGGACCCTCCCGGTGGTCCCGGTATGTTACCGATAGCACCCGAAACTTTTCTGGTGACCAAAACGGGACTTCCCATATATAAATCTTTACCTCCGGACCATTCTGGAACTCCTCGTGACGTCCAGGATCTCATCCGGGACTCCGAACAACATTCGGTAACCGCGTACATACTTTCCCTATAACCCTAGTATCATCGAACCTTAAGTGTGTAGACCCTAGGGGCTCGGGAGTCATGCAGACATGGCCGAGACAACTCTCCGGTCAATAACCAACAGCGGGATCTGGATACCCATGTTGGATCCCACATGCTCCACGATGATCTCATCGGATGAACCACGATGTCAAGGATTCCATCAATCCCGTATACAATTCCCTTTGTCTATCGGTATAGTACTTGCCCGAGATTCGATCGTCGGTATCCCGATACCTTGTTCAATCTCGTTACCGGCAAGTCTCTTTACTCGTTCTGTAACACATCATCCCGTGATCAACTCCTTGGTCACATTGTGCACATTATGATGATGTCCTACCGAGTGGGCCCAGAGATACCTCTCCGTTTACACGGAGTGACAAATCCCAGTCTTGATTCGTGCCAACCCAACAGAAACTTTCAGAGATACCCGCAGTGCACCTTTATAGCCACCCAGTTACGTTGTGACGCTTGGTACACCCAAAGCATTCCTATGGTATCCAGGAGCTGCACAATCTCATGGTCTAAGGAAATGATACTTGACATTAGAAAAGCTTTAGCATACGAACTACACGATCTTGTGCTAGGCTTAGGATTGGGTCTTGTCCATCACATCATTCTCCTAATGATGTGATCCCGTTATCAATGACATCCAATGTCCATGATCAGGAAACCATGACCATCTATTGATCAACGATCAACTAGAGGCCTACTAGGGACATGTTGTTGTCTATGTATCCACACATGTATCTGAGTTTCCTATCAATACAATTCTAGCATGGATAATAAACGATTATCATGAACAAGGAAATATAATAAGAACTAATTTATTATTGCCTCTAGGGCATATTTCCAACACTTCATCCTTTCACCAAACAGCTCAAGGAGCCTCTTGTAGCTACTTGTCAATCTAGTGACCATGCGGAGACCCCGTAGAGCAGCAGTAGGGGTGTTATCTCCACGGAGAGCCCTGAAGCTGGGTAAGATCCGGCGGCGTGCATGTCTTCGCCTTATCCCATTTCCAGGCACCGACAATGTTTTATTGGCTCCCAGAATGATAAGCCACCCGTTGGCATATGTCGCACCAACCACCCAACATTTGGCGCCCACCATGGGGCCAGGTGCACCGTCGTCCGGAGACCTGTTCTGGACGGGAACCCTCTTCCTTCCCAGCGTGCGTAGCCAGCCCAGCTCGCCCGATGGCGCTTGCCCCGACGCGCTGCAAGGCGTCGCTGACGCCTACGCGGCGTGCTGCCTCGTCGATCTTTTTGGCGAGGCTCGCATCTCCGACGAGCCCGCATCCGATGCAGGCACGGGCTGCCCCGAGAGCCACCTCGTCAGCCTCCTCGACCAACTCCACATCTCCGGCGAGCTTGCCGCGGACTTGGAGTCGGTTGGCTCCACCGACCCGATGCTTGTCGACTCTGACACGGCGTCGCTTGACGCCTTCCCCACCAATGTAGTAATCATTAACGACCCTCTTCCTCGAGCCGACAACAGCGGCAGCGCCATCACCGAGGTACTGGTCATCAGCCACGGTGCCGCCTCTGGTGAAAACGCCCACGACGCCCTGCAGGCGGCGCTACACGACTTGTCCGCCCCCACCCCGGCCGACGCCGACGCCCAGACACTGGAGGCGCGCCGCCTCGCCCTCGTTGCGGAGGGCCAGAAGCTAGCTTCCATGAGACGCCTCACCGAGGCTCACCAGCGCGAAGTCGACCGTGCCGCCTTCGGCACGCCGCCTCCTGACGGGCCGAGCCGCGCCGGCATCATCAAGAAACGCGGCGCGGCTATCGCCGACGTGCTGGGAGCAGACCGCCCAGTCTATGCCACGCCTCTCGAGAACTTATGCGCCGCCCAGGCAGCCTCAGATGAGCTGAATGTACTGGGGCCCGACAAGCTCCCCTACATGACCAAATGCATTCAACAGCTTATCGACGCGGCCACAGAGCAGCATGAAGCCGGTGTCCGCGCCGAAAGTCCTCCCCCACACCGAGAGCACAATGCGATGTCCCGAACGCTGACTGCGGGCAACACCCGCGCAAGGAAAGAAAAGGAGCCGGCTGCCACCCCCAGCCGGACTCGAATCTCCATCGAGCGTGACGCTGAAGGCCGCCCTCGAGCTGTGGAATGGCGGGGTGACCCGCCTCCTCCTCTGCCTCGCGGGGAGAGATATCCCACCCTGCCGCCTGTCACGCATCCGACTCTCAGCGGCCGACTGGGCCGCCGCGAAGGAGTCGGCGAAAATGACGCCTGTCACCGGATCGACCGCCTCGCGCGATCCCTGGCCCTGGAAGAAGAAGATGATGTTGGCCCGCCCTGCTTTGGCCCCCGCATCCGCGACGAACCCTTCCCCAAAGGTTCTCGCTCCCAAGAGACACGCCCAAGTACAACGGCTCCGTGAAGCTGGAAGACTGGTTGATCGACTACTCCACTGCGGTTAGCATCGCGAACGGCAACAGGCGCATTGCCGTGAAGTATGTTCCCCTCATGCTCCAAGGCACGGCGCACACCTGGCTCAACAGCCTCAAGCCTTACAACGTCAACAGCTGGCTGGACTTCATAGAAGCCTTCATCCGCAACTTCACCAACACCTACAAGCGGGCTCCCAAGCCCCGACAGCTCTCCTTGTGTGTGCAAGGGCTCAATGAATCAACTCGCGACTACCTCACGCGTTGGGCCAAGCTCCGCAACTCCTGCGATAGGGTGCACGAGGTTCAAGCTATAGAGTACTTCACCACCGGGTGCCGAGAAGGCACCCTCCTCAAGCACCGACTCCTCTGCGACGAGCCGACTACCCTCGACGAGCTGCTGGTCATAGCTGATAAATACGCCACGGCCGATTCCTCAATGAAGACCGAGCTCCGAGTATACGCCTCCGGGAAGGTGCTTGCTCCGAGTCCCAATACGCCGGCAGGAGACTCCAGCCGACGCACGTACCATAACGACCACAAGCGTAAGGCTCCCATGCCGCCTCCCACCAGTCGGCAGGTGGCCATAGTCGAAGACGAACAACCTGAAGGGCGGCCCACGCCCAAGAAGCAGAAAGGCAGCAGGCTGGCTTGGCAGCCGGCTTTCTCCTACGAGCAAGCACTCGATGCCCCCTGCAAGTTCCACAGTGGCGCGAAGCCTTCAAACCACACGACCCGGAAATGCCACTGGCTCACGCGGATCTCCAAGGGCGAGGGGATAGCGCCGCCTCCTCTTGCTGGTCAGCCGCCTCCGGCCCCTCCACAGCCGGCCGCTCGGCCAGCAGTCGGGGCTGTTCAAGACGAGTTCCCCGACGAGCATGCCGCCTATGTCGTCTTTACAAGCCAACCAGAAGATCGGTGCAGCCAGCGCCGACAGCGCCAAGAAGTCAACGCCGTTGCCTCCAATAATCCCAAGTTCATGCACTGGTCAGAAAGGCCTATCAGCTGGAGCCGGACTGATCACCCAGAGGTGATGCCGTCTCCCGGCTCTTACGCACTGGTTTTGGATGCCACCCTCACAATAGAAAGGCGAGCTGCCCATTTCTCCCGCGTGCTGATAGATGGTGGGAGCAGCATCAACATACTGTACCGTGACACCATGGAGAAGCTGAGCATCAAGACGAGACAACTCATGCCTAGTCGGACTGTGTTCCATGGCATCGTACCTGACCTGTCTTGCTCCCCAATCGGCAAGATCAAGATAGATGTCCTCTTCGGGGACAAGGATAATTTCCACCGAGAGGCAGTGTGGTTTGAGGTAGTGGATCTGGAGAGCCCTTACCACGCGTTGCTTGGCCGACCTGCTCTGGCCAAGTTCATGGCTGTACCCCACTACGCCTACCTCAAGATGAAGATACCGAGTTCCAAGGGCATCATCACCATAGCCGGAGACTACAAGAAATCCTCCGAGTGTGCGACAGCTAGTAGCCGGCTGGCCAAGTCCCTCGTGATTGCTGAAGAGAAGAAGATAATGGATCGAGTCGTGGCCATGGCCGGCAAGCAGCCGGCCCTGTCCCCCGACCCTAAGGAGTGTGATGCCCAAGGTTCTTTCCAGCCGTCCAAAGAAACAAAGAAGGTACCTCTGGACCTGGAGCACCCAGAGAGGTTCGCCACCATCAGGGCAAACCTGGACAGCAAATAGGAAGGCGAGATCGTCGATTTCCTCCGTGAGAATCGGGACATCTTCGCATGGTCCCCCAAGGCCATGCCGGGTGTTCCGAAGGAATTCGCCGAGCACAAGCTACATGTCCGAGAAGGTGCTAAACCAGTCAAACAGCCCCTCCGCTGACTATCGGAAGAGAAGAGAAGGATTGTAGGAGAAGAGATAGCCCGGCTTCTGGCAGCCGGCTTCATTATGGAAGTTTTCTTTCCAGAGTGGCTCGCCAACCCGGTCCTCGTGCTGAAGAAAAATAACAAGTGGTGCATGTGTATAGACTATACTAGCCTCAATAAGGCCTGCCCCAAAGATCCCTTCGCCTTGCCTAGGATTGATCAAGTAATAGACTCCACAGCCGGATGCGAGCTGTTGAGCTTCTTGGATGCCTACTCAGGCTACCACCAGATAAAGTTGGACCCAGCCGACCGCTTGAAGACCGCCTTCATCACACCATTCGGAGCTTTCTGCTACCTGACTATGACATTCGGTTTGAGAAATGCCGGTGCCACTTTTCAGCGTTGCATGCAGAAATGCCTCATCAAGCAGCTCGGCAGAAATGCCCACGTCTATGTGGATGATATTGTGGTGAAGACAGAGAAGCGCGGCACCTTGCTGGAAGACCTCAAAGAGACATTTGAAAACTTGCGCCGGTTTCAAATCAAGCTCAACCCCGAGAAATGCGTGTTCGGAGTACCAGCCGGCCAGCTTCTAGGCTTCCTGGTCTTCGAACGCGGCATCGAATGCAACCCGATGAAGATCAAGGCCATAGAGAGAATGGAGATTCCCACCAAGCTACGAGACGTCCAGAAGTTCACCAGATGCTTGGCTTCCCTGAACCACTTCATCAGCCGGCTCGGAGAGAAAGCTCTCCCCCTCTACTGGCTCATGAAGAAGTCCACTCACTTCGAGTGGAACGACCAAGCAGACCAAGCTTTCCACGAGCTAAAGAAGATGCTGACCACGCCGCCCGTCTTGGCGGCACCGACTGAGAAAGCGCCTATGCTCCTTTACATTGCCACCACTAGCCGGGTGGTCAGCACAGTTATTGTGGTCCAACGCCCAGAAGAAGGCCGAGCTCAGCTAGTCCAGAGGCCGGTGTATTATTTAAGCGAGGTATTATCTGCCTCGAAGCAGAACTACCGACACTACCAGAAGATGTGCTACAGTGTGTACTTCGCCGCCAAGAAGCTCAAGCCCTACTTTCAAGAGCACCCCATCACGGTCGTATGTACTGCCCTGCTTGCCGAGATCATAGGCAGCCGGGATGCATCCGGCCGAGTGGCAAAATGGGCCATTGAGTTGGCTCCTTACACGATCTTCTACCAGCCCCGCACCGCCATTAAGTACCAAGCACTGGCCGACTTCCTCGTCGACTGGGCCGAAACCCAGTACCTGCCACCGGCCCCCGACTCCACTCATTGGCGGATGCACTTCGATGGGTCCAAGATGCACACCGGCTTGGGAGCCAGCATCATCCTCACCTCTCCCAAGGGCGACAAGCTCAAGTACACATCGCAAATTCATTTTGCCACCTCCAACAATGTGGTCGAGTACGAGGCGCTCATACACGGGCTCCGGCTAGCCAAAGAGCTCGGCATCCACCGGATCCTGTGCTACGACGACTTGGATTTGGTGGTCCAGCAGTCATCTGGCGACTGGGACGCCAAGGACGCAAACATGGCGAGGTACCGCTTCCTCGTTCAGCAAATCAGTGAATTTTTTGAAGGATGCGAGTTCCTTCATGTACCACGGGCCGACAACGTGCAAGCAGATGCCCTGACACGAATAGGCTCCACCCGACAAGCTATACCAGCCGGCGTTTCTCTCCACCGCCTCCTCAAGCCGTCTATAAAGCCGTCTCCAGAATCTGATTCCATCTTCGTGCCGCCTGACCCCGACGCAGTCGGATCCGACCTGGGGAACCAAACAGGCGGCTCGGGGACTTTGATAGGCGGCCCGGGGACTGCCATAGTCGCACCCGGCCCGGGAACTTCGGAACTCATCCCGGGGGCTATTGCAGCCGGCCCGGGGACTGCATTGACACAACAGGCGGTGGCCGACTCCAACTCTTCACCACCCAGCCCGCCCGCCCTGGACGCAGTAGCAGTTTTGACAGTAGAAGAAGTCGCAGCTCCATCATGGGCCCAACCCATCCTCAACTTCTTAGTAAACAGAGAGTTGCCAACTGACGAGATCTCGGCAAGACAAGTCCAACGCCGAGCCGGAGCATACACAATAGTAAACCGAGAGCTTGTTAGGCGCAGCGTCACTGGAGTCTTCCAGCGTTGCGTCGAGCCAGAGAAGGGCATAGCAATCCTCAAAGACATCCACCAAGGTGAATGCGGCCACCACGCGGCCTCAAGATCACTTGTCGCCAAAGCTTCCCGCCATGGATTCTTCTGGCCGACTGCTTTGGATGACGCCAAGGAGCTAGTCAAACACTTCAAAGGGTGCCAAGTCTTCAGTTCCAAGCAACACCTGCCGGCTTCTGCACTCAAGACCATCCCCCTCACCTGGCCTTTTGCCGTTTGGGGGCTGGACATGGTGGGCCCATTCAAGACGGCAAGCGGCGGCATGACACATCTGCTCGTCGCTGTGGACAAATTTACCAAGTGGATTGAAGCAAAGCCGATCAAGAAGCTGAATGGGCCGACTGCCGTAACATTCATCGCAGATATCACAACCCGGTACGGCCTACCGCATAGCATCATCGCCGAGAATGGCACAAATTTTGCAAAGGGAGCAGTAGCACGTTTCTGCGCAACACAAGGCATCCGGCTGGACCTAGCGTCCGTTGCCCACCCGCAGTCAAACGGCCAGGTCGAGCGAGCAAACGGCCTCATCCTCTCCGGCATCAAGCCCCGACTGGTCGTGCCACTGGAGCGTTCGGCCGGCTGTTGGCTCGACGAGCTGCCGGCCGTCCTCTGGAGTTTGCGCACTACCCCAAACAACTCAACCGGATTCACCCCCTTCTTCCTTGTATATGGTGCCGAGGCTGTCATCCCAACTGACATCGAGTTTGACTCACCTCGGGTCACCATGTACACGGAGGCGGAGGCCAAGGAAGCACGAGAAGATGTCGTCGACCTGCTGGAAGAGGGCCGGCTGTTAGCCCTCAGCCGGTCCGCCATCTATCAGCAGGGTCTGCGTCGCTACCACAACCGGAAGGTCAAGCCAAGATCGTTCCAAGAGGGCGATCTTGTGCTCCGGCTAATCCAGCGAATAGCTGGCCAACACAAGCTCTCGGCCCCTTCATCATCAGCAGAGCTTTAGGCAACGACTCCTACTACTTAATCGCCGCGCAGAAGCCGAAGGCACGCAAGAGAGATGATTCCGACAAGGAGTCGGAACGACCATGGATCGCCAATCTCCTCCGAAGATTTTACAGTTAAAAAGAAGTACGTAGCACGCTACCTTTTGTACTAAGTACGAGGCAAAGGGTCCCCCGAGGAGCACTCGGGGACTAACCTCTTTTATCTATGAATGATGAGTATCACGCATATGATTATGTTACTACTTTTGCTTTTTCGTCCGGCACCGGGTTCGACCAGTCGGCCCGGGGACTCGCCGCCTCGAGTTATATCTAAAGTTCTGCCTGCAGTCAGACAAGTAGTGTGCCCGCACCCAAGCCCCCTCGTGTCAAAAGTCGCAGCTCGAAGAATCGACTATCCGACTGGAAAGAGCCAAGGGCAGGAAAGGATGCCCACATGAAAAACGGCTAAGGACTAACGAACTTATATAACGCGAGCCGGCCTCCCGCCCCGCCAACCGGCTACCAGAGCAGCCAGCTGGCCGGCTTCCCGTTAACCTTGCTGCAATCTAAGAAAGCTCGAGTACTTGTCTTCTCAAAACGACCAAGCCCCTTTCCCAGCCACAGACTGCAGAGCAGCTGTTCGGCTGGGAAGGCGGTGGCCAAGGGAAGATGGCAAAGGAAAAAGCCAAAGGATGAAAAGCAAACATGAACGGAAGCCAAGCACATGCATAATTATATTTACACAAAAGACCTTCAAAAGGACAGCATTCAACATAGTTTGAATACACCCCTGATGGGGTCATGTACCTAGGGTAGGGTCACAGACCTGATCTAAGTACCTTGCCCAAGGACACCCTTAGAAGAGGTCGCCTTCCAGTCGACCAACGAGGGACTCACTCGACTGACTTGAAGGACTCGACCACGAAGACTCACTCGACCACCAGAAGGTTAAGAGGCACTCTGCACTGCAACGGCCTGTAATTAAGTAGACTTTATGATAGTAAAGACACTTTATGTGGGGCGTTACCAGTAACGCCCCGGACTTAACTCACCTTAAACCCTCTCCTACGTGGGCTGGCTGGGGTCCTGGCGCACTCTATATAAGCCACCCCCCTCCACAGGTAGAGGGGTTCGGCACCTTGTAACTCATATACTCATAATCCACTCGACCGCCTCCGGGCTCCGAGACGTAGGGCTATTACTTCTTCCGAGAAGGGCCTGAACTCGTACATCCCTTGTGTTTACAACCTCTCCATAGCTAGGACCTTGCCTCTCCATACCTACCCCCCACTCTACTGTCAGGCTTAGAACCACGACAGTTGGCGCCCACCGTGGGGCCGGTGTTTTAGCAATTTTGTGGAGAAGTTGCGATTCTTCCGAGTACTTACATCATGGTGGCTGCTGGAGTTTTGATTGAGGGTCGAGAGATCCGTCTCGGCGCTCTCACCTTCATCGCCGACGACTCCGCCTGGCTCCAGGAGGCCCCACTCGACGTTGATGCGCTCCCCGTCCGCGGTGCGACGCATTTTCGCGCATGTGTCCGCGGCTTTCTGCTGCGGCAACCGTCGACGCCGTATCGGTCGACTCCCCCATCGTCCACCCTCCCGGTCTCCTGCCAGTGCAAGCGCTCGGGCCGGTCGAGGCTTCAGTGGTGGGTGAGACACGCGGTGGCTCGTCAGACGGCCACCACTCATGTTGCGGCAATCGAGCCCGACGAATCTCTCTACGGCCTGTTCGATCTGTCGACTGGCTCCGTAGAGACTGCATCCGAGTGCGATAGCAGTGATCCAGCGGCGGAAATCTTGATGGTCGACGGGCCCTGCAGTCCCCCTGGCTTCGCCCGTGATGGTGGGGCAGGCGACAGAGGCGACCCCGCACGAGGCCACGAAGAGTACCAGCCCGAGCCACTCGACTCTCTGCAAAGAGAGGAACTTCGCCGCAGGAACGTGGATGCCCTGTGTACTCCCATCGCAGGAGAAACCCCCGAGGCTCGCGCCTTGGAGGAGGCACATTTGGCCAATTTGGCCGAACGCACTCGACTGGAGAATCTTCAGCGAGCACTCGACGAGCGCGCGCGGCAACGAGTTCCCGACAACAGTCGACGTCAACTTTTCCCGCCGACTCAGGTATATCGAACCCCAATCCAGAATTTAGCAGCTGCGACCCGTATAGCAGAGTCTATCCAGCCTTCTCAGTCGGAAGCTGGCAGAGGCTTGATGCAGATCAGGGATCTACTCCGGGCAGCAGGAGATCAGAATTCGGCCGTGTCGCAGTCGCGCAACAGAATTCACAGTCGATCCGTCACTGCGAATACGGTTCAGTCGGCTCACAGCCCCAGATCGCCTCCGCGGCGTGAAGGGCGCGAGAATCGGCGAGACCACTATGGTGACTGACTCGACCGAGATGATAGGCGTCGAGTGCCCAATTCCCCTCCGAGGGGTGGGTCTTACGCTCCTCGGCAGCAAGATGACAGGCGTCAGTTCAGTACAGGGCGAAGGGTTCCAGTCGACCCCAGAGAACCAGGCTTCGACGCGCGATCCATTATCGTGCAAGGTTTGGTCGACCGGAACAGAGCCCATCGAGGTGGACTCGACAGAGATGCGCCCACAAGCAGTCGAGTGTATGTTTCTGGTCCTGAATGTTTCAGCAGAGCTATCAGATCCGCAGTTATTCCCCCCAATTTCAGGTTGGCAACAGGAGTCAGCAAGTTCACTGGTGAGTCCAAGCCTGAAACTTGGCTTGAGGACTACCGAGTGGCGGTTCAGATTGGTGGTGGGAACGATGAGGTGGCCATGAAGCATTTGCCCCTCATGCTGGAAGGTTCTGCCAGGGCATGGTTGACTCAATTACCTCCTAGCAGCATTTACACTTGGGAAGATCTGTCCCGAGTGTTCATCAGAACGTTTGAAGGAACTTGCAAGCGACCAGCTGGATTGACAGAGTTGCAAGTCTGCGTGCAGAAGACCAATGAGACTCTCAGAGAGTATATTCAGAGATGGATCACTTTGCACCACACTGTGGAGAATGTGTCTGATCATCAGGCAGTCTGCGCCTTCAAAGATGGCGTCAAGAACAGAGAACTGAGTTTGAAGTTTGGTCGAACCGGTGACATGACCTTGAGTCGGATGATGGAGATTGCTACCAAGTACGCCAACGGCGAAGAAGAAGACCGACTCCGAAGCGGCAAGCACAAGCCAAGTCAGTCGGAAAAAGGAAACACCAGTCGGAAACAGAAGCGGAAGGCTGAACCAGCAGCTCCTGGACAGGCTCTGGCCATGACTCAAGGAAAGTTTAAAGGGAAACCAAAAGGATCCTGGAACCCTAAGAAGGTGAAGGGTAAAGAAGGGAACGACGTGATGGATATGCCGTGTCACATCCACACGAAGAAAGACGAAGAGGGGAATATCATCTACCCGAAGCACACCACTCGCCAATGTCGACTCCTGATCCAGCAGTTTCAGGGAAAACAGTCTAAGGACAAGGAGAAGGAGTCGGACAAGGCCGAAGACAAGGAGGACAGTGAGGGAGGATATCCGCATATCAACTCCACTCTGATGATCTTTGCAGATGTGGAAAGCAAGAGTCGATTGAAAGTCATGAACCGAGAAGTGAACATGGTTGCCCCAGCAAAAGCAAATTATCTGAAATGGTCCCAAATACCCATCACATTCGACCAATCTGATCACCCGACTCATATTGCCACCCCTGGAAGGCAAGCTTTGGTGGTCGATCCAGTTGTCGAAGGCACTCGACTGACAAAAGTGCTGATGGACGGTGGAAGCGGGCTGAATTTGTTGTATGCCGACACATTGAAAGGAATGGGCATTCCGATGTCCCGACTGAGCACCAGTAACATGAGCTTTCATGGAGTTATACCAGGGAAGAAAGCCGAGTCACTCGGCCAAATAGTTCTGGATGTGGTGTTTGGTGGTTCGAAACATTTTCGCAAAGAAAAGTTGACGTTTGAGGTCGTGGATTTTCAGAGTGCATATCATGCCATTTTGGGGAGACCAGCTTACGCACGGTTCATGGCTCGACCATGTTACGTGTACCTCAAATTGAAGATGCCCGGCCCCAAAGGAGTGATCACTGTCACCGGTGATCGGAAAAAGGCAGAAGAGTGCTTTCAGAAGGGCTCAAAGATTGCCGATTCCCAGGTGACAGCGGTCGAGTTCGAGGAATACAAGCAAAACGCAGATCCGAGTGACTTGCTTCGATCCAAGAAACCCTCCACAGAGTCTGCATTTCAGTCGTCCGGTGAGACGAAGCCTGTTCACATTCACCCGACCGACCCCGATGCAGCTCCGACCCGCATCTCCACAACACTCGACCCAAAATAGGAAGAAGCGCTCATCCAGTTCCTCCGTGAGAACTGGGACATTTTTGCATGGAAGCCCGCTGACATGCCAGGTGTTCCCAGGGGACTGGCTGAGCATCGCCTAAGAGTCGACTCATCTGCAAAACCAGTCAAAGAGCATCTTCGGCGGTCCGCCGTCCAGAAGAGAAAAGCCATTGGTGAGGAAGTGGCTCGACTGTTGGCGGCAGGATTTATCCGAGAGATATACCACTCCGAGTGGCTCGCTAATGTCGTCATGGTTCCTAAGAAGGACAAGTCGCTCCGAATGTGCATTGATTTCAAGCACATCAACCGGGCCTGCCCGAAAGATCATTTTCCTCTCCCTCGCATAGATCAAATTGTTGACTCCACCGCGGGATGCGAGAGATCATCTTTTCTAGATGCCTATTCCGGGTACCACCAGATCCGTCTGTACGGACCCGACGAGGTAAAAACAGCTTTCATCACTCCATTCGGGTGCTTCTGCTATATCACCATGCTGTTCGGCCTCAAGAATGCCGGAGCCACATTTATGCGAATGATTCAGAAGTGTCTACTCACTCAAATCAGTCGGAATGTGGAAGCATATATGGATGATATCGTTGTCAAGTCACGAAAAGGTTCCGACCTGCTTGCTGATCTCGCCGAAACATTTGCCAACCTCAGAAGGTATGATATCAAGCTCAATCCATCAAAGTGCACATTTGGAGTTCCTGGTGGCAAGTTACTCGGTTTTCTCGTTTCCAAACGGGGAATCGACGCTAATCCAGAGAAGATCGGCACTATTCTCCGAATGAAACGCCCTGTGCGAGTGCACGATGTCCAGAAGCTTACTGGATGCTTGGCCGCATTAAGTCGATTCATCTCACGACTCGGTGAAAAGGCATTGCCTCTTTACCGACTGATGAAGAAGGCAGACAAGTTCGAGTGGACTCCAGAAGCTGATGCAGCATTTGCCGAGCTAAAAGCTCTGCTCTCCACCCAGCCGGTGCTTGCTGCTCCAATCAGCAAAGAGCCTCTGTTGCTCTATATCGCAGCCACAGGACAAGTCGTCAGTACTGTGCTTACGGTCGAGCGGGAAGAAGAAGGAAAAGATCTCAAAGTTCAGCGCCCAGTGTATTATTTGTCTGAAGTCTTGACTCCATCCAAGCAGAGATATCCTCATTATCAGAAGCTTGTGTATGGAATATACATGACCACAAAGAAGGTTGCTCATTACTTCTCTGATCATTCCATCACAGTCGTCAGCGACGCTCCACTATCAGAGATTTTGCACAACAGAGATGCAACTGGTCGAGTGGCCAAATGGGCGATTGAACTTCTTCCCCTTGATATCAAGTTTGAGGCAAAGAAAGCCATTAAGTCCCAGGCAATAGCAGATTTCCTCGCCGAGTGGATTGAACAGCAGCAGCCGACTGAAATTCACTCGGAGCATTGGACCATGTTCTTTGATGGCTCTAAGATGTTGAATGGTTCTGGTGCTGGGGTTGTCCTGGTTTCCCCCAGAGGAGATAAGCTCAGATATGTGCTCCAGATTCACTTTGATTCCTCCAACAATGAGGCAGAATATGAGGCCCTCTTATATGGATTGCGCATGGCCATTTCACTCGGCGTCCGTCGCCTGATGGTCTATGGCGACTCGGATTTAGTGGTCAACCAAGTGATGAAGGAGTGGGACGTGAGAAGCCCAGCCATGACTGGATACTGCAGTGCAGTGAGGAAGCTGGAAAAGAAGTTCGAGGGGTTGGAGCTCCATCATATACCCCGACTGAAAAATCAAGCAGCTGATGATCTAGCAAACATAGGTTCCAAGAGAGAAGCCATTCCGAGTGGTGTGTTCTTGGAGCATATACACACTCCGTCAGTCAAAGAAGATCCTTTCACCGAAGAAGCTCCACAGCCCAAGAGTGCCACAGATCCGACTGAGGTTGAAGTCCCAGCGGTGGTCGACTTGATCATGGAGGTCTTGGTGGTCATTCCCGACTGGACAGTTCCATATATCGCGTATATCCTGAGAAAAGAGCTTCCGGAGGATGAGGAAGAGGCTCGACAGATCGTCCGTCGATCCAAGGCCTTTACCGTAATCAAAGGACAATTATTCAGAGAAAGCGCGACTGGAGTTGGTCAGAAGTGCATAACACCAGAAGAAGGTCGACTCATCCTCAATGATATCCACTCGGGGACCTGTGGTCATCATGCGTCCTCTCGGACCATCGTGGCCAAAGCATACCGAGCCGGATTTTACTGGCCAAAGGCGAATGAAATGGCAAAGGAGATAGTGGATAAGTGCGAGGGATGTCAGTTCTACTCGAATATGTCGCACAAGCCTGCATCGGCTCTGAAGACCATCCCACTCGTCTGGCCTTTCGCAGTATGGGGGTTGGACATGGTCGGTCCTTTGAGAACAGGACGAAGCGGCTTCACGTATGTACTGGTGGCAGTCGACAAGTTCACCAAGTGGATCGAGGCTAAACCAATCAAGAACCTTGACACCGGTACTGCTGTTAGCTTCATCAGGGAACTAATATTCAGATATGGAGTCCCGCACAGCATCATTACGGATAATGGATCGAACTTTGACTCGGAGGAATTCAGAGATTTCTGTAACTCCCAAGGCACACGGGTTGACTACGCTTCAGTCGCCCATCCGCAGTCGAATGGACAAGCAGAACGAGCTAATGGCCTGATTCTCAAGGGATTGAAACCCCGACTGATGCGTGATCTCAAGCATGCAGCTGTAGCTTGGGTCGACGAACTTCCCTCAGTGCTTTGGGGGCTGCGGACCACACCTAATCGGTCGACCGGAAGAACTCCATTCTTCTTGGTCTACGGAGCTGAAGCAGTCTTGCCGAGTGATCTTCTCCACAATGCTCCTCGAGTTGAAATCTACAACGAAGCAGAAGCTGAACAAGCGCGGCAGGACGCAGTCGACCTTTTAGAGGAAGAAAGGGAGATGGCTCTGATCCGGTCGACCATCTACCAACAAGATTTGCGTCGTTTCCACGCCAGAAATGTGAGAGGTCGAGCCTTCCAGGAAGGAGATTTGGTTCTTCGAGTGGATCAACACAAACCACACAAGCTTGCTCCTTCTTGGGAAGGTCCCTTCATCGTCACCAAGGTTCTCCACAACGGAGCGTACCGTCTTTACAACGTCGAGCATAATATCGACGAGCCCCGAGCTTGGAACGCGGAACTACTCCGCCCATTTTACACTTAAGGTTTATCACTCGGATGAGTTGCAATAATAGTGTCATAGTTCCTCCATAATTTTTGTCACTTTTTATTTTTGTCCAATAAAATTCCCCCTCAGTGGGTGACTTAGCCGCGAATCCGTTTTGCCTAAGTTTGTAAAAATCCTACCGAGTGGTGAGCCAGACTCCCACTCGGAGGCTTAGCTGCGAATCCGTTTCGCCTAAGTTATCGAAATCCTACCGAGTGGTAAGCCAGACTTCCACTCGGGGGCTTAGCTGCAGCCCTGTGCTCGCCTAAGTTATAAAAATCCTACCGAGTGAAGAGCAAACCTCTCACTCGGGGGCTTAGCTGCAGTCCAAGGACTCGCCTAAGTTATAAAAATCCTATCGAGTGAAGAGCAAACCTCTCACTCGGGGGCTTAGCTGCAGTCCAAGCACTCGCCTAAGTTATAAAAATCCTACCGAGTGAAGAGCAAACCTCTCACTCGGGGGCTTAGCTGCAGTCCA